>NC_022014.1:38422274-38428043 GCF_000317375.1 Microtus ochrogaster
GAGGGAGGGAGGGAGGAAGGGAGGGAGGGAGGGAGGGAAGAGAAAATAAGAACAAGAGAATACACACTGTGTCTCAGGGATGGCCATAGCCCTTAGACCCTGGAATATGCGAGTTATTCAGCATAATAATTGAACAAATGAAGTCGGTTACACTGCCACTCAAGTCACAAGTTACTGGATACTGTCTTAGGGTCCACTGTCATCAGTGGGGCAAAGTCCCTTTGCAAACAGAAACTGTGGCCAGAAGTCAGTCATTTTCATCTGCCTTCCCTCCACTGACCTTCACCTCACCAGAAGAGAAACAGGCATTGGACTCCCTGTTCTGCAAGTGAGGGTTAGAGGTGACTTTGTCAAGGGAAACAGTCATTGATGCCTTGTTCATGTTGCAGAGCTCTTTAGTAGGAAGAATAACAGCCCGGGCTGGGGTACAGCACAAGGTTGACACGCACTTGCTTAGCAGGCTAAAGGCTCTGAATTCCATTCCCAGCATCACAAAAATAAGTATCAATCCAAGAATAACAGCCAAGAGGAGGGCTGTGTGCCAGAAGGACCCTCTTATGCTCATTTTAAAATGGAGGAAAATAGAGCCCCCGCAGCCATCACCAAACAGTAGCTGGTGCAGAATCTGAACTCAGGCTGGCTTCACCCAAAATTCATGTTTATATCCCCAAGTTATAGGGCCCTTTTTGCTTTTCATATCACAAAACAAATCAAGGCCATTGTCACCTTTAATGCTGGCAGCAATTCATAGTTCCATTTTTGACAGAAGAAACTGATGTTCAGGGAAAGGAAAATTGGCTCCCCTAAAGAAGTGGTTGGAATTTAGACCTTTTCTCTGATTCTTAATCTAGTGCTTACTGATCTGTCCCAAGAGAACCCACTGTGCAGATCAGCACAATCTCCCCCGCACACCCTCCTTCAAGCCCCTACAGGTCTCAGGCGGGTGTTAAGCAAACCTGCTTCCCCATCTCAGCAGCCCTCTCGGCTAGCAGCTGCCCCCACCACCACCACCAAGAAATGAGCAACATAGGCCTACAGACTGAACACAGTCTACCCTGTGCTGACACTGACAGCATTGAGTCCAGAGAGCAAGGGGAAGATTCCCTGCCTGATTCCAGCATCTCACCACAGTTCCCAGCCAATGACATACCACATCCCTACCCTGGCTCTGGCACATCACTTACTTCCCTATCCTGGGCCCCGGTGCAGTCATTCTTCTCTCCACAGGACCCTATGTGCCATTCGCCATCCAGACAGGCTACTGTGCAAAAATGGGGCATTTGCTGATTGTCTACCCAAGGTCCTTGAAGACTAATACTGGCTTGTTCAGTGTGAACACAGAAATGATGCTCTAATCACAGAGCCAATGAACTAATGAAGGAATGCCTGACGTGGCCAAACCTCATACACTGGCTGCTTTTTTCCCTAAACATAAGTCTATCAATTTATAGAAAGAACACCTCAATTCCTTTTGCATTCCCTTGTTTCCCTCTGTCCCACTCTCTCAGTCCAAGGTTGCCTTCACCCCTGCACACCTTGAGTCCAACACATCCAATCACTGTCTCTCCCACCCCTGCCCGTTTGAAAAGCTCCAGAACCAGCAGAACAAACTCGTCTTTTGGCAGCCAAGCCTCAGCCTGTACCTGGCCCCCCCGCACCTCCCCCCCCCCCCCGTGTCACATTCCAATCTTGGGTCTTCAGTGACCCACCGGAAAGGGGCACAGCTCACCCTCATTCTTGGAGAAACAGGATGAGCCAGTTTCTTCCAGCCCCTGGTGGTGAGGGGGGAGCAACTGGGCTCTCTCTCTCTCTCTCTTTCTCTCTCTCTCTCTCTCTCTCTCTCTCACACACACACACACACACACACACACAAACACACACACACGCGCGCGCGCGCGCGCGCGCGGCGCCAGCCAAAGATCAAAGGGACCTCTGAATGGCTGTGAGGTTCCAATCCTCTACAATTCACCTGGGGCTCTACCAGGAAGAATTCCTAGGTATCTGAGTTCTAGTCCCTAGTCCTGGCTGTGGGCCCTGGAAGGAGTCATCGAGACTCAGCTGCTTTAGCCTCATGGGCCCGGCAAAAGGGCCTATCATTCAGACATCCATGCTGGGCCACTGACACAGACAAAGAGCGATGACTCATTCTCTTGGAGGTCAGAAGGAGGAGACAGGATGTCTGTTTAGGTCTTGGGAGGCAGATGAAGGGCACCCAGGTGGAAAGGGCAGCCCAGGCAAACTCAAGAGGCTGGCACGAAAACAGCTGAGCTGAAAGGAAGGTGGTATGCAGGGGCAGCGCAGAGGACACCAGAGAGGACCCCCCAGGAGCATGTGAAGGACCCCAGGTGTTCCTCTGTTCAGAAACCCAAAGGAGACTTCAAAGTTAGCTGCTGGGCTTTGGAAAGATCACTCCAGTCTCACCTGGGAGGTAGCAGAGAGGCCAACGAGGAAGCCCTGCATGACGGCTCCTATACCATTTCTCCTGAGTCAAGTGTCCAAAGCACAAAAGTCTCCCAAGAGCAGCAGGCATGCTTCTCTCTCCTTTTCTGCCCATGCCCTATGGTATATCACCTGCTCACACCCCGTCTTCTATGGTTGTTACCTGGGTCTCATACACCTCCAAGGAATATTTCATGCTTAGACCCTAACACAGCTTTAAAAACAATAGGTCTTTGGACAGTCCATGTTCTCTGGAGCTGGCATCCAGAGCCTGTCCCAAGGAGAACCCTGGTCTAAGGGCATCGTTACCAATGCACAAAGCTCCTCCTCCCTGGGAGCCACAAACATATACATAGCACAGCCCAAGCAGCTGGTTGAAGAAAAAAAGGACAGCTATGTGCTGTCGAGGACATAGAAGAGCAGTCATGGAGCAGTGAATACATACCAGCTGTCTCAGCATCACTGACCTAACCATCTATGAATACCTATAGATTAGGCAGCACTGGGATTCCCATTGTACAGATGGAGACACTGAGGCCCAGAGTGATAAACAACTCCCTCAGCAGATGGTGAAGCCAGCAGTCAACACAGAGTCTGGCCCTCACCCACTACCCTCCTATGCAGAAAGGAAATCGGTGTTGTAGACTAAGAGACCTGAAGGCCGGGCAGCATTCACGCACACGCCTTTAATCCCAGCACTTGGGAGGCAGAGTCAGGCAGATCTCTGTGAGTTTGAGGCCAGCCTGGTCTACAAGAGCTAGTTCAAGGACAGCCAGGGCTACACAGAGAAACCCTGTCTCGAGAAAACAAAAAACAAAACAAACAAGAGACAGACAGACAGACAGACCGAACGACCTGGGGATGTTTTCATGTGGGGAAAAATAAAAGTATGTATTTGTACATAGCCTCTTGCACACACTGAGAAACAGAGGGTGGAGATACACTCAAACTTTACAGGGGCCACCCGAGCTGAGGGTCTTTTGCTCTACATACTCTTTGCTGTCTGCATTTTTCACAGTGAGAAGCTCTCTACATGTTACTTGAGCCATGAAAGGAGAGAGCAGTTGTGGGGTCTCAGTTACTGTTTGTCGAAGGAATATACAGCAGGGCCATTTCCTAGGCCTGCTTTTTCAAGTTTGCTGTGAAACACTGATTTCGTGGGTTACAACCAGCCGTTTCTCTAATCAAACAGACGGGAACAGAACTGTCAGAGAGTAGCACACACACAGGAGGGTGGCTCGCTAAACTTTGGCTTTCTCTATACAGTCCTTTGCACATGGCAGTTTTTATGGTTGGTTTTTTTGTTTTTAGCGTGTGTGCGTGCGCGCGCACGCATAGCAGGATTTCATCATGGGAAGGGCTTTTTAAATCAATGGTCCAGATTTGGGGCTTAAAAGGGAATAAGGGCCCTCGTGCAGAGGCCTCGTGGACCAGTGGGAAGAAAGACACTTCTGATGCTGGAGGCCCCTCTGCAGAAGTCAGAGGGCTGCCTGATTGTCAGGGAAGATCACATTCTGCCCCCTCCTAAGATGGCTTCTGAAACCTCAATCACCCCATACACTCTCTTCTCTAAGGAATGACTGTGATGAGCGCCTCGCCAGACTTCTGGGGAGGCTGCCATGGGACTGGATGCCTGTGTCTATGCCTTGTTCTTGGGCCCCACATACCCTCTGGGGTGTTGGGAGGAGGGGTGGGAAACTAGATTACTCTTCAGCTCCAGATCCCAAGGGTCACGTCCCAGAGAAACCTCTGGAAACAGCTGTGTAGTCAGCCAGGAAGGGCCTCCACTCCACTGCCCCCCACCCTAGCCTGACTGGAGCTGAGAGAGGAGAGTGTGCAGAATGGGGGAGGAGAAGGCGGACAGGATAGGAAGCAGAGCTCCCAGATCTGAGCTCCAATCGCGCTGGCGCCTCCACATCACAGCTTGCCTGGCCCCACTCTCCACCCGCCTCCCCTCCCAGGGCAGCAGACAACTAAAAAAAGATAAAATAAAAAGAAGTAATTCCCCTGCTCTGACGTCAGCGCGAGGTCTTAACAGCCCAGCAGCCGCATGAAACTAGATTGCAACCAGATGTAATGCCCTTGAATTCTCAACACAGCGCTGCCGTTGGAAAAGGGGATGGGGGTGGGGGGCGCGGGGCCCGCTAGAACCGCGACACAGGCGCTGCGGGAGTGCGTGCGGTGGGCTGGGAAGCGCCGCCCTGGGTTCGCCAGGCAGGCACGCAGCCCCACGTTCCCAGTCCTCAGGAGCGTTTTACGCTTGGGTTTAATCCATTCGGAGCCCCCACGTCCAGGGTTCATGGGACGAAGGCACAGCTCCTAGCCGCACTCCCGCCCTGCTGTGTGAATGAGAGACTGAGAGCCCCAAGAGGAGCGGGGTCACTGGGAAAACGAGCGCCCCAGGAAGCTGGGGCCGCCGCGACCTGGAGCCAGCCTTGTGTTTCGCTTCCCCTCTGGCCCTCCTTGAAGGCCTCTCCGGTTGTGACCAAAGCTCCAAATGTCACCCCGAACCTTGTAAGCCCTCGCCCCTGCCGCGCTCGACCCGGAGCCCCACGGGTCCCCTAGCCTCCAAAGGCGTGGGACTCGGCCTCGAAAGGGCCAGCGGGCCTGGCTGCCGAGCCGCTTTCGGGAGAGCACCAGGCTTGCGTGTCCCGGGCTTCAGCCGGTGGCGTCACCCCGAAAGGCCCGTGCGCCCCGGGCCTGGCCACGACGGAGATACCGGGTCCGGGGGACCGCTTCCTGCTCAACGCGGGGCCTGCACACAGGCCCGGGCGGGGACATGCGGCGAGTGCCATGTCCTGTGTGACCACGAGCGGCCCTCGCAGCCCGGACACCCGAGAGCGGGCTACGCACCGAGCCGCCGGCTCCCCGTCCCCACCCAGAACGCACTCACAAAGCTCCCTCGGGCCCGCGCCGCGCCTCCCCACGTCCCCGCCCCACACTTGGTGACACTGGGCCTCGGCTCCCAGCGCCCGTTCCCAACCGGCCACCGACGATCCAGAACACCCTCCTGCAGCCCCTACACGGCCACCGGCGGCCTCACGCCGGCGCCACACAAAGCCAGGCCGCGCGACCCCGCGTCCGCGCCCCACTCGCGCTCGGCACCAGCCCCCGTCCGGACCCCGGCCAGCGGCTGGGTCCCCACGCCTCGCACTGCCCTCCGCCCAGGTCTTCGTCCCCGCGCCGGGCCTCCCGCTCACCTCGGCACCCGCTCTCACTCCGGGGCCCGGCGTCCGGCACTGCGACTTCGCGGCCCTGAAGCCCGCGCGCCCATGGGTGTCGGGCGCGGCGGCCGACCAGGCGGGAAGGAGGGTGGGCCGCGGCGCCCCC
>NC_022014.1:38428168-38433112 GCF_000317375.1 Microtus ochrogaster
TGTCGGTGCCCAGGCGCGAGCGGGGGCGGCACCGGGACGCCCGGAGCCGGCGGCGCGCGTAGCGGGCCTTGACCGCGCACCCTACCGGGCCTGCCTGGTGCCCGCGGGAGCCTGAGAGAAATGCGATCCCCTCCACACAGGAAGAGCGGCGGGCGGGCGACGTGCGGGGGGGAGCAGGAGAGCGAGAGCGCGAGGAAAAAAGTTCCCGGGCGGCCAGGCAGCTCTCGCTCGTGGCCTCGGGTGCCAGGTGGGCCGTTCGCGCCCCGACAGCGCCCCCTAGCGCCCGCGCGCCCCACAGCACGCCCCGTGTCCGTCTGGGGGGCTGGGGCCTGACGGATGGCCTGAAGGTGCAGCCCAGCAAAGGGGCTGGGGAAGGAAGGCAGCAGGATTTGGTCTGGTCTTGGTCAAGGAGAATTTGGATTCAAGTCTTGGGCCGGACCGCTACCCTCATTCCACCACCCCCATCACTAGCCCTCATCTGAGACCGTTCCTTTGGTTTGAGGATCAGTTTCAAATTTCCCCAAGTTAGAGGTGAAATGTATTCCCTGCACACGTGGCATCTCGTTGGGTACTGAGGCAATGTGGTCCCCTGCTTGTCAAGAAGCTGGCATTGTGTGGGGGAGACACAGACAGACAACAATGATCAGGTCCATAACGAAGATAATTTTAGAGAGAACTAAGTACTAGGAGGAAAATCAGCAGGTGCAGTGATGGATTTAGCTGCGAGCAAGCGGCCTGTCTGAACAAATAGCTAAAGAGCAGGAAGGAGCCTCCACCAGCGGCTCAGGGAGGAACATTCTCTGAGAGGAAAAGAGAAGGGCAAGGGCCCTGAGGCAGCAGTGATCTTCACCATGCCCAGTGGGAAAAGAAGTGGGGATGCTGACTTCCAATCTAAGGCCACAGTCTGTAGGAAATGTGGCTGCCTTCTAAGGGCCGCGGGAAATAAGCCATCAACAGATTTTAAGTAAAAGAATCTTGAATGAATTAGTGAATGACTAATTTATACTTGTAAACTGCTGTTGCCACCCCACGGTCTCTCCTGCCAGGCCCTTCATCAAAGCCTGAGCTATTCATCCTTTGCTGAGTGAAGGTCAAAGCCCCCGAGCTCCCAGGTGACTTGGCACAAGTGAGTCACTCTCTCAAGCCTGGTTCTTCCTCTGCAGCGTGAGGTGTGAGGTGAGGTGCTACCTACAGTGTCTTTGTCTTGTACCGGGCCCTTCACTCCTTCCTCCTCCTTCTATTCATTCCGACTACCTGTCTGTTAGTCCCCCACATCTGCCGAGGTTCTCCGCCTAGAATGACCTGCCAAGACCTGCCCTCGGCCCTCCCTGCCAACTGGCCGGAAGCACAAACTCTGGGCACAGAGCAGGGCAGGTGGGGCCCTGTGTTGTCTCAAGCCTGCTTCCAACCATGACTTGGGACCTGGTTTCTGAGCTTGGCATCTTTATTCCCATAAGCAAAACGTGGTGAGCAGTCCTTCCAGATACACTAGCCAGCAATCTCTCCCTACCTTTCCTTTCCTGGTTGCTGAACCTCTTGTTAACTACCAGAAGCTGGAAAAGGCGAAAAATAAAAATAATAATAAAAAAACAACAGCAATAAAGCTGCAACAGTTGTCTGACTCCTACTTCCTCCCTTGGTCTTCCTCCCTGCTCCCCTGAGAACACGGGCTTGTACTCCAGCCACTTGATGGCCTAGAATTAGCTCTTCATTTCAACAAGACCTTTAGTTCAAACCCTTCCACAGCACATGCCCCTTTTGCTGTATATCGAAGCTCTTCCTGGGCTCCGGGGATTAGAAGCTGGACACCTTTGGGAGCTGGTGTCTACCCCTTGCCTTACTGCTACCCTGCCACAGACCGCTGCACAGAAGAGGAAACGGACTCACACCAGCAGTAGCAGGTCTGGCATTCAGCTACTTGAGAACCTGAGGCTGGCACTTTGCCAGAGCCCAGGAATTCAATACCAGCCTGGACCAGCGCGACAGACTCTATCTCGGTGCCTACATGTTTATGGTATGGGAGGCAGGGCCTTGCAGTCATCTGTGTAAAGTGACAAGCACAGGTACACCCAGGTCTCCATTTCTCTCTCTCTCTCAACATTTATTTTTATTTTATATGTATGGGTGTTTTTCTTGCATGTATGACTGTGTACTGCATATGTGCAGTGTGTCCACGGAGGCCAGAAGAAGCTATTGGACCCCCTGGGACTGGAGTCAGAGACAGTTGTGAGCTGCCATGTGAGTGCTGGGAACTGAACCCAGGACCTTTGGAAGAGCAACGAGTACTCTTAACCACTGGATCTCTCTCCAGACCACAAATATCTTGAGGGGGACATCCCCCCCCCTCCCCCGGCTGCCTTAGACATGGGGGTTTCTAAGCAGCCTATCAGAGCAGGGTAGCCTGGTCACAACTGCCACTAATGCTGATCGAGAAGAGTGCAAGCTTCTTTGAAGAGAAGCCAGAGATTAGGGATCACTGTTAGCAGAACCAGAGGATTTAGGCTGCTGAGAACCTGCTGAGCAACCTTAGTAGGATGCAGGCACGAGGGCTAGAACAAACAACCACAACCATGGTGCAGGAATTTTAAATTCGGCTCAACAGTCAATGAAACTGGGGTGCTGAGGGTTTGTTTGTTTTTTTAAATGGGGTTTTGTTGTTGTTATGATTGGGTTCTCGTATCATTATTTTGCTATGCTGAGGAATTGAACCTATGGCCTTGGGTATGCTAGGCAAGTGCTCTCCCATTGAACCATACCTCTCGCTCTGAGACAGAGTCTTACCATGTAGGGCAACTTGCCTTCTATTTACTGTGCAGCCTACCCTGGCTTCACACTCGGTCTTTTTTGTTGTTGTTATTTTGTTTTGTTTTGAGTTTTTTTTTTCAAGATAGGGTCTAGCTGTCCTGGAACTCACACTCACAGAGATCAGACTGCCTCTGCCTCTGCTTCCTAACTGCTGGGATTAAAGATGTGTGATTTTCTTGTTTGCTTGTATTTCCTCTGCCTCTTCCTCCCTCCTCCCCTGGGTGCTTGTGCGTGTGTGCGCACGCACGTGCACGCACACATGTATGTACCATTCACACACGTGCATGCCATGCACACGAGCCTGGAGCATGATGGATATGGAATGCAGAGCCTCCCTGCGTGCTAGCCAAGTGTACTAACTCTGGGCCACACTCTCAGTCCCCTGGGGCGGTTTTGATTGAAAAGCAAGAACAGAGCAGTGTGAACATTTGGGAATTGAAATCCCTTCAGGTAACTTCTTTCAGGGAAGCCTCCCACTGCCCGTTGCTCCAGATACACATTTAAATCTACTAGCTGACCTCCTCACCTACCTAGGCTTTTGACTTTGAGACACCTTCCCCCAGCTTTCCTAAGACTGGTTGTATGTGTGGCCGTGAACTTCCTCTGTTTTCTGTCAAACAAAAGGAGGTAATGTTTCCTGTCTAGAGAGGTAGAGAGGCTGTTAACTGAAACCAGAGAAAGAAGTGGAGATCTGTCTGGTTAAGAACCAGGCTTATCGCTGGTCTTTAATTCCGGCACTTGAAAGCCAGAGGCACACAGAGCTCTGTGAGCTCAAGGCTGGCCTGGTCTACACAATGAGTTAGTTGCAGGATAGCCAGGGCTGTGTAGAGAGATCCTGTCTCAAAAACCAAACAACAAACGAACAAAAAGGACCAGGTTTATCACTGGCTCATACAGAAGATTACCAAGAGGGCTAACAAGGCCAGACTAGAGAGCCAAGGTAGAAGTAAGCCTCTCTCTCTTTTTTTTTTTTTTTTTTTTTTGGTTTTTCGAGACAGGGTTTCTCTGTGGTTTTGGAGCCTCTCCTTATCCAAAGAAGGACATCGGGACTGAGGAGGGGCAAGAGCTTGCCCAGAGTCACATTTGTATCTTGAGTGGTGATTCTGGGTCACACACACTGTCCCCTTGTGTTCTTCTGGGACACAAGTTCCTGCATGAAGACTCCAGGTTGCTCTTGGCAGCCCTGGTAGAATGTAGTGTGCATTGGGACTGAGTACATGAATGAACATGGAGCTAGAATTTATTTAGCACCTACTGTGTGCAGTGAATTTTATTCTCGTTATCGCTATTTTGCAAAGAAGATAGCCCCAAGGAGGGGGCAGGAAACCCACTGTCTATTTATCCACAGCTGTCAGGAAGCTTTCAGAGAACCCTCGCCCCACCCCTGCCATCTGGCCCCAGCTTAGCTCCAGCACCTCCCCAGCACTCCAGAGACCTCTGGCTTCTCAAGCTAAAAGAATTTCAATACTGTTGAGCTCATGCCCCTAGCCATACCTGCTCGCGTCCCACAAAATCCAGCTGGCACAGCTATTCTGTATGGGCATCGCCGTTCCTCTGACTTGAGGTCCTAGGCTGTATAAGACAAGGAAGTTAACTGAGCACAGCAAGCGAGCGTGCACGCTTTACTTCTCTCTGCTCTTGTCTGTGGCAGTTATGAGAAAGTGGCTTTGAGATCTGGCCTCGGCTTTCCCACAATGCCCGACTGTAACCTGGAACCGTAAGTTGAACAAGCCCCGTTTTCTCCTAAGTCAGAGTCCCAGAGCAGTAAAGAAAAAGAGTGTCCATTTCAGGGCAGGGACAGTGACTGGGGAGCTGAGCAAAGAAAGACCCTTTGCTTCCTGCAAGGTATCAGATCTCCAGCAGGAAAAGAGGATGAAGGTCTGGAAGGGCTGCCTAGCTCTAGGCAGTGTGAGCCCCACAGGGAATCGGGGTTGTGGTCCAGTTCCAGGATGCTGCTCAGGAGATGCAGGCTGGGGAAATCGGGCCCAGACAAGCATCATTAAGATCCTCCACCCATCCTTCATCCATCCATCCATCCATCCATCCATCCACCCACCCATCCACCCACCCACCCACCTATCCATCCATCCATCCATCCATCCATCCATCCATCCATCCACCCATCCATCCATCCATCCA
>NC_022014.1:38433212-38455035 GCF_000317375.1 Microtus ochrogaster
ACCCACCCATCCATCCATCCATCCATCCATCCATCCATCCATCCATCCATCCATCTACTAGCCCGCCCACCCACTCACCCATCCATCTTCCCATAGTCAACCATCTAGCAGTCTATCCACCAATCCATCCACCTGCCCGCTCATCTGTTTACTCATCCATCCACCTACCTACTTATCTGCCCACCCACTCACCCATCCTTCCATCCATGATCTTACTTATTCAGTTTTCACTTATGTATGTATATATTTTATTTTAAAATTATTTATTTTCAGCACATGGGTGTTTTGCCTGCATTTATGTCTGTGCACCATATGTTTACAATGCCTATGGAGGCCAGGAGAGGGTGTTGAAATTACGGGTGGTTGTGGGCTGCCATAAAAGTTTTGGAAATGGAACCTGGGTCCTCTGGAAGAGCAAAGTCATCTCTCCAGCTTGTGTTTATATTTCTTTCTCTACGGTTTTTCCATAGAGAAAAACAGGGCCTTTCTGTGTTTTTCCAGCATAGCTTCCAATGTACCATGTAGTTGAGTCTGGGATTAATCCTGTGTACCACCATGTCTGGTTTTATGTAGTGTTGGGGATTTAATTCAGGCTTTTGGCATGTTGGACAAGCCCTCCACCAACTGAGCTACAGCTCTAGACCAATATGAGAGAGAGAGAGAGGAGAAACTGACTTAAGAGTAGAAACCCAGGAGAGAGACTTAGAGTAGAAACCTTAGTTAGGCAAGTCAGTCATTTATACATGTGTGTGTGTGTTGTATGTGTAGATACGTCTGTGCAAGAGCACATGTGGAGGCTAGGGGTTGATATTGAGCACTTATCAATCTTCGTCTTATTTTTGAAAACTATTTAAGCTAATTGTAAGTGTGTCTGTGTAGGTGTGTACACATGGGTGCGAGCGCCCACGGAGGACAGAACATCTGTCCCCCTGGAGCCAGGATGGTAGGAGGTTGTGAACTGCCTGAATTAGGTGCTGGGACCTGAAAGAGGGTCCTCCAGAAGAGCAATATGAGCTCATACCCACTCAACCGTCTTTCCAGCTCCTAAAGATAGTGCTTCACTGAACTCAGAGAGCACACTGGTTGGCTAGCTGGCGCCCTTCAAGCTTCAGGAAGCTGCTTGTCTCCATGCTCCGGCGCTAGACTCACCAGAGCTCTGCCGTAAACCCAGTGTTTATCTGAGTGCTGGGATCCAAACTCAGACCCTGTGCTTATGTGGCAGGGGCTTTACCAACGGAGCCATCTTTCCAGCCCCGGTATTTTCATCACCTTTTTATGTAATCGGCTTAAATTGGTTCTGTAGTTTATTCTTCTAATTTCAATATATATATATATATATATATATATATATATATGTATATATATATATATATACATATATATATATATAATTTATGTGTGTGGGCATTTTGCCTGCATATGTGTTTGTGTACCGCATGTGGGCCTGGTGGCCATGGAAGATGGTGTTGGATCTCCTGGAACTGGAGTCTGGGAGTCACAGATAGTTGTGAGTCACCATGTGGGTACATGGAAATTGAATCCAGGTCCTCTGGAAGAACAGTCAGTCTCTTAACCACTGAGCTAACTCTCCACCTTTTAGTCTGTTCTTTTTGAGATAGGGTCTCATCTACGGCCATACCACCCTGAACGTGCCCGATCTTGTCTGATCTCGGAAGTTAAGCAGGGTCGGGCCTGGTTAGTACTTGGATGGGAGATAGGGTCTCATGTAGCCAAGGATAGCCTCAAACTCACTATCTAGGTGAGCAGGCCTTGAGCTCCTACTCCTCCTATCTCTACATCCCAAGTGCTAGGATTACAGGTGTGCCTGAAGGGAGCTGATACTGCTTTATTTATATAAATAATATTTGGGGGCTGGAGAGATGGCTCAGAGGTTAAGAGCATTACCTGCTCTTCCAAAGGTCCTGAGTTCAATTCCCAGCAACCACATGGTGGCTCACAATCATCTGTAATGAGGTCTGGTGCCCTCTTCTGGCCTTCAGGCATACACACAGACAGAATATTGTATACATAACAAATAAATAAATATTAAAAAAATAAATAAATAAATAAATAATATTTGGTAGGGTTTGGGGTATAGTTCAGAGGTAAACAAGTTACCTAACATATGAGTCCCAGGGCTCACAAGTATAACTATATAAATATAAATAATACGTGAGGGTATGACGAGTTGCCCTGGCCTTGTATAGTAACTCATGAACAGACTGCAGCTTCACAAGACAGAAGGATCTGAGGCAAGTTTAAACCTATAGATTAACCCTATAAGAAGAGTTTCCCATGGTCGGGGCTATTCACAGAGAGCCACGGGCTATCTCAGGAGAGAGCATGAGCTTCCCATTGAAGGAAGCCTGCAAATGAAGGCAGTGAAAGGAACTGAGACTGGCTGGAAAGACAGAGCTCCTGGGATAGATTAGAAATGACTTGCATGTCACACCAGCTTCACTGTAGGACTGGGGAATGTCAGGCACACTCCAGTCTGTAATTACAAAATGTTTAAGCTATTCAAGAAGACATAGAAAAAGATCCCATGCTCATCCTGCATCTCCTTCTGTCAGCTCCAGAAATAAAACCTCCCAGATTCCTAGTTCCTGACCACAGTCACCTCACTGAGGTTCTCTGTTCTCGGGCTCCTGCCAGCTAAGCATAGTCCTCAGGACATAGGTTACAGAGACAGCTCCCTTTAGGTAGAAGGCTTGTAAGGGTATAGTTGTCCACCTGCAATTCCAGCACTAGGGAGACTAAGACAAGAGTGTCGCTGCAAGTTCGAGGCCAGTCTGCTCTACATAGTGAATTCCAGGTGGCCTGAGCAACAAAGTGAGATTTTGTCACATCACAAACAAAACAAAACATATTTTCCTTTGTGAATAATAATAGCAAGGTTTAGCAAAAGCCATCACAAACAAATTTTCATTTGCTGATTTAATAGCCTCCTGTGCCTTCTTTTCCTGTGTTCAGGCCCAACTCTACTCTCTGTATGTCGTTCTAGCTAGTCCTAGTCTATAGAAAACGCAGCTTGAGCGAGCCCATTCATGCCCCATGCATTGCCGGGGTATGATAACGAACACACTACTTTCTATTTTGTTATTTATTCCGCAGTTCTAGGAACAATGCAGGGGCTTACACATGCCCTGCAGCCTCAACCGCAGAGCCATATCTCACCACAACTGCTCAGTTTCAACATTTACTGTCCTTATGGTCATTGGGGGACCATATGGACATGGGGTAGACCCCTTCCTCTCACTTTCTATAGGAAGTTGCTACCGTGTCCCGGTACCATGTCCAGGATGCTCTGAAATACTTTGGGGAGGATTTGATGTCACTCCTTGGTCCTCTAACTATATCCTGTACAAGTGGTCCCTGCCATGGTTCTTATCCTCCGCTTCTAGTGTTTTTCTTCTTGGATTACCCCACCCTAAAGGCTCCCAAGTCTGGTCTGGCTCCACATACACCCTTTCCTAGCTCCATCCCCACAGAAGGCCCTGAGTCTTTCAATGGCCTCTCCTATTCCGAGGGTCCCTGCATGTGTTTTATTATGTCACAGCTGTCTTTCCCTTATTGCTTTGTCTGGCCTACATAGTGAATTATTTGCCTTATTATTATTATTATTATCCTTACTTTCCAGGTTTGGCTCAAGAGTGCCATCCTCTAGGAGGCCCTCCCAGACCTCCTCTGGTGAAACAAAGCCTGGCTCCCTAGGCAACGCATCAAACCTGTCTCTGATCACCATGTTCCATGAGCCTGTCTCTCCTGGCTACAATTCTCATGAGGGCAGGAATGCTATCTTCCTCAAGCCTTGGAAAATCAATTTTGAAAAACTGTTTTTTTGTGTTGTTTTTTGATTTTTCAAGACCGGGCCTCTCTGTGTAGCCCTGGCTGTTCTGGAACTCACTCTGTAGACCAGACTGGCCTCAAACTCAGAGATCCAGCCTCGGCCTTCCGACTGCTGGGATTAAAGGTGTGCGCCACCATTGCCCAGCAGAAAAAGGATTTTTATAGTTTTTTCTGTTTTTAAGCATCATCATTTGTTGGTTATGGTGGTCTGTTCCTGTCATCCCAACATTCAGGAGGCTGCAACAGGAAGATAGTGAGTTCCAGAACAGCCCTGGCTACACACTGGACTGCTGTCTCAGACAAACAAGCCACAGCTCTGTTTGCCTTTCTGACCTGGGCCCTCACTGACTGCTCAAGATGTCATGGTCTTAAACTGGGGACCAGGCCCTCTATAGGTCATATATCCCTATAGTAGCAGACATAGGCGGGACTGAGCTTCCTGGGGCTACTGTAACAGTTACCACACACCCTGCAACTTGAAATAGCATTTATTTCTTCTCTTTCAGTTCTAGAGTCGGAGATTCAGGTCAAAGTGTGGATGGCAGGTTCCCTGTTAGGTTCTAGGTCCTGCAAACCTCGGTCTCACTACCCAGTGTCCTCAGCTTGTGGTCCTTCCTCCCATGCCCACAGCCTCTAGTATCTGTCCGCATGCCCATCTCCTTTTTTCCTGTGCCATCGCTCCTCTCTGGAGGCCTCTTTCTTCTAGGACCACAGAACTGCATTGAGGGATTTGTACTTGTATAAACCACATCTGCCTCCTGAGCCTGGGAACCCTGTTCAACCACACGTTCAGTGGCCTTTTGCTGACTGTGGGAAGATTCACAGGGCTGAGGCAAGCAGGCAGTCTCTGTCAAAAGGGAATGCGTGGTGGATCTGAAGTTCTCACTGGCTGTCTCCCAGTGAGATATCAGAGTCCCAGCATCTTGTCAGGAGCCACCCTGAGGGTTTGCTCTGACTAATTTAGGACATAGCCTCCAGGCAGGAAGAAGAGCGGCCCAGAAGTGGGGGAGGGGCACAGAGACTTGAGGACAAGCAGTTCATGACCCACAAGCTGGAGGCCATAGCTGGGGAGCCCCGTGGAAAGCCAAAGTGCCTGCTCCTCCACCTTTCCCCCCACGACTTATAGTCCCTCACAGAGCAAGGGAGGAAGGGAGGCTGGGAGCCGTGCCTGAGAGGTGAGGAGGAGTCTGTCCCTGTCTTTCTCACACACGGTCACCGCTGCGGTCCTCTGTCCCCAGGCTGTACTAGGCTTGAAGCTTATCAACAAAGGCTATCTCCTCAGCTGGACCACAGGCTGGCTGTAGGCTCTGCACTTTACAGTTCACGCTTTCAGGATGCTCAGAGCAATTCCCTAAGAGGACAGCATTATCTGTACAGAAGCGGGGACAGATCATTACCCAAGTGAGGAATGACAGAACACATCAGAGCTGAAACTGAGCACTGCAGCTGTTGGACCAATTCTAAGTGGTAGCAAGGTCAGGTTTGGACCCCAGAGCCCCAGCAACCCCAGCAGCTCCTTCCCAGCCTCCAGTCTGCAGATCAGTTGTGAACAGGCTCCATCAGCCCCTCCGGGTGGCAGAGATGCTGGCACCGAGCTGTGGGATGGAGAGAGGAGGGAGTAGGGATCTGGGAAGAGGGGAGGAGAAGGGATGGGAGGAAAGATGGGAGGGAGGCAGTGAGGACCAGGAGGGTCACCATAGTAACAGGAGCTGGCTATGCTCCGACCTGAGTCTGAGCCGCCACCAGGGAAGGAGATAAAAGGTTTTCTATTGATCCCCATCAGGAAAGCCGTCTGTGATAAGTTGGCTGGAAGGGCAGCTGGTCGGGTGTGGATGAGGAGGCTGCACATACTTGTACTGGGGCTGTGTGGTGCCCCAGAGGCTGGGGTCAGACTGTAGGGAGGTAAACCCCAGAGCCAGGTGCTTGGATGGGTCAGCTGCATGCCTGTCCTTGGGCCACCTTTGTTTGGAATGTATTATGTGCTGGATGCCCAGCTAGGTGCAGATACAATAATCAAAGCAGAAAGCACGATTCCTTCAGGGAGCCGATTCTCTAATGGGAGTCAGCAGTGGGAGAGACAGACAAAACAGATGAATGAATGGCTCGGGATGATTGTATCTGTTGGAAGATGCAGAGGAGAGGGAGAACAAGCAGGCAGCCGGCAGCGGTGAGAGGGGAGTGAGCTCCGAGGAGAGTCAGGGAAGAGCAGGTCTGTGAGAAGCATGGGTGACAGGATGTCCCAGGGCAGGAGCAGCAGCAAGGGGTCTCTGGAGCTGCAGGGGGGAAGTGACAAGGTTAGAAAGGGTCAGGAAAGGCATGGGTGGCCGCAGTGAGGGCTCTGGTTCAGGCTGAGTGAAGATCACATCTCTCCTGGCACACTCTCCCTTAGGCCTCCATGGTGCTCCCTGACTCCTGTGGAGACAATAGACAGGGGCTCAGGGCAGGTTTGGGAAGACAGGAAAGGTGAGTTAAGGGGCCCTGCTTCAGTTCAGACAGGCACAGAAGGGGTCTGGCTGGTATGAAAGCTGCCTATGAAAAACAACTGCCAAGTACATTTGGAGGGTTGAATGGGTAGGGCTTCCCTGCATGTGAGGAGAAAAGCATCTAGGGCCCTCCTCCACGCTCAGCGGAGTAACTGGCAGTGAACCTGTATGAGGCAGCACCAGGGTGTGTTCCCAGGGAGGCGTTTGCTGGTCAACACAAGGTACAGGTCTCTGAGTGTGCTTGCCTGGGCTGCTTGGAAAGTCTCTATTCCGCCTGGGCCTAACCTGGCTGGCTCACAGCCAGCCGTCATTAGAGGCAAGAATGGCCCCCAGGCTCCTCCAGGTCCCTACCCCATTCCTACTTTCCTAGAAATAAGGGTTCCCCTCATCCACTAAGATTCCCCATCTTCTTCGATCCTGGGGGAGTAGATAAGAGGAAGTAGATAAAGGGTGTTTGGGGTTGAGGCAGCCCTTGAGCGCTATAGGGGGTGTGAATATGGAGCTTAGCTAGGACATTCCCTGCTGACACCTGCGGTTGGGGACATACAGTGTTGGAGCTTGTCCTGCCCCTGCAAGAAGAAACCCAGTCAGATTCCACTGTTAGGCATTTTCTTTTAGAAGCCAGATGGAACCCAACCAGTTCATTCAGCTCCCAGAATCTCTCTGTCCTCCAGCACTTCCTCTGGGGCAGGGGGAGCTCACAGCCTAAGGCCCCAAGAAGGTGAGTGCTCAAGTCAACCCAAGAGGCTCCCTGGCTGCCAGCTATGGTATGTGAAGGGTATGTCACACCACCCGCCTAGCAGACACCTTGTCCCTCTGTAGCATGGAGCTAACGAGGACTGCTGATGAAGCTGCTTTGAAGAGAAGCTGCACAGAGGACTCTGGCAGCCATAGTTGTCTGATGTGCCAAGGAGGCCAAGTTGGTTTGAACGAGATGTCCTTCATAACCTCAGACATTTGGACCCTTGGCCCCCAGTCGGTGGTACTGGAGGAAGTATGTCACTGGGGGTGGGGTTTGAGGTTTCAAAGCCTTGTGCCATTCTCATTTACTCTCTCTGTTTCCTGCTTGTGGTATAAGATGTGTATTCTCAACTTTCTGCTCCTGCAGTTGTGCAGGCAATCATGAAATCTAACCCCGCCCCAACTGTAAGCCAAAACAAACCTTTCCTCCTCCTCCTCCTCCTCCTCCTCCTCCTCCTCCTCCTCCTTCTCTCTCTCTCTCTCTCTCTCTCTCTCTCTCTCTCTCTGTGTGTGTGTGTGTGTGTGTGTGTTTGAGACAAGGTTTCTCTGCATAACAGCCTTAGCTGTCCTAGAACTTGTTTTATGGACCAGGTTGTCCTCGAACTCACAGAGATCCGCCTGCCTCTGCCCCCGAAGTGCTGGGATTAAAGGCGTGCGCCACACCTGGCTCAAACCCTTCCTCTATAAATTGCCTTCGTCATGGTGTTTCATCACATCAATAGAAAACTGATAAAAGGGCAGTGAGGAAAGGAATGAGATGTTGTCTTAGGGCTCTGCACAGTCCTCTCTGGACCCCATCTCGGTCTCTGATTTCTCTGGGAGCTTTTACCAGCCTGGGACCATAGACTCATGAATCTATGGTGTCAGGATTATGGGGTCCCCGAGATCTTTTGCTGTGCATACCCCCACTTGGTTACTAGCTGGTCACAGCTACGCAGAGTATAAGAAGCTGGCTATGCAGGATTAGGACTCAACCTTTACGTTGTTCATTGCCATACCTCAGAGGCAGCCATGCCTGAGCCTGGACATGTCTCCTTCTACAGCCAAAAGGGTTTTGGAGATGTGATTAAGGACCTTGAGACAGGGATGATCCTGAGTTCTGGAGGCTCCCTAATGCCATTACAGTGTTTTTGTAAGGGACAGGCAGCCAGGTGTAGGGGCACACAGTGTGCAGTTAGCGCTCTCTGGAAACAGCAGTAGAGGCAGAGACAGTATGGAGCTTAAGGCCAGTTTGGGCTGCAGAGTGAGACGCTGCCTCCAAAGGAGAGCAGAATGCTTACCTGGCAGGGGAGATACCTTAGTCCCAAGGGCAGCATCCTCAGGGCTTGCCTCACCCACTGCACTCCAAACATGCTGTCTGTGCGATCACCCCAGAGAAGGGAAACTCAGCTGCAGGATTAGCGGAGTAAAATAACAAAAGATACAAAGGCAAAAGGAAGCTTGGCACACAGGAGGCCATGTGGCGGCTGGAGTGGGATTGGGAGTGAGACAACGGCCGAGGGGCCGCGGAGCACCAGGGCAGGCTGGAGAAATGGACACAGCCAGGGTGAGTTAACATGGAGCCTCTGCAGGAAGCAAGGCCCCACTACCACATTGATTCCTGCCCTCAGTACCAACCTTGTGCTTCTGCTCTTCACGATTGTGAGAGAATATATCTCACCTTGGAAGGTACAATGCAGCTTTCTCAGCAGTCAGGGGAGGTTAAAAGCAAGAACACCTGCATTGTAAAATGTCTTAGCTACTGTCCTGGACTCTTCCCACAGCTGGGATATGTGAGTAGGCAGGGTGAGTATGGGCCATTAATCCCTCCAGACCAGTAGGGATCCTGACCATGGTAGCCATCTGGAAAGGTACAGGAAAGGAAGGTGGTTAGGGTCTGTGGCCCAGAGCATTCTATGCTTGGAGCTGCTGGACCAGGTGCTGAAGAGAGAAACTGCGTGTTCATGCACATGGACTATGGACACAGAAGTAGGGAACAGGTATGTGAGTACCTGGGATAGCTCAGACGTGCCAAGAGCCCCCTTTTCTTTTCTTTTTCTTTTTTTTTTTAATTTTTTAGAGTTCTTTTTATTTTTTTTTAAATTTATTTATTTATTAAGGATTTCTGCCTCCTCCCCGCCACCGCCTCCCATTTCCCTCCCCCTCCCCCAATCAAGTCCCTCTCCCTCATCAGCTTGAAGAGCCATCAGGGTTCCCTGACCTGTGGGAAGTCCAAGGACCGCCCACCTCCATCCAGGTTTAGTAAGTTGAGCATCCAAACTGCCTAGGCTCCCCCCTTATATTCTTGAAGTCAACCTATGCTCTGCTCCAAGCGACTGCATCTTCCTGTTGGCTTGTGGGAAACTGAATCTCATTCATTATCAGGTTCCATCCTTCACCCTGAGCAATACAGGTATCCTGGGGCTTCTCTGAGTGTGGCTATCTCTCTTCTGGAAGTAGGATTGGTGACTACCTCTTCCTGGAAGGTGAGAGACTTCTAGAACTCCCTTAGAGAGGAAATGTAAGTGGCTGGGTCTGGTCAAAAGCTGGAATGAAGCCGGGCGGTGGTGGCGCACGCCTTTAATCCCAGCACTCGGGAGGCAGAGGCAGGCAGATCTCTGGGAGTTCGAGACCAGCCTGGTCTACAAGAGCTAGTTCCAGGACAGGCTCCAATGCCACAGAGAAACCCTGTCTCAAAAAAAAAAAAGTGTACCAAAAGCTGGAATGAGGCATAGAATGGGCAAAAAGGGAGCAAAACTGAAATTAATATCAAGTGCTCATTTAGATCCTAGAGTTCTGCCCTCTATATGGTACCATTAGCCGCATGGGGCTATTTATAGTCCAATTAATTAAAAACAATACAATATAGAAGTTTATACACTCTAGCAATATTCCCAGGGGCCATAAGCCCATGATGCTACCATTGGTGACATCATCTAAAGTTCTGTGGGGCTGTGCTGCCTGGACTGTCCTACAGCGATGGGCAGGTGCCAACAGGTATGCTTTCAGTTTTACAGATGTACTATGCAAGGGTCAGACTAGAAGGCAACTTCCCAATGGCCCCTCCTTGCAGGGGGAATCCTTAGGGGCACAGCATTTCCTGGCTACCGATGTGTCCGGGCGAGTACTCATCTTGTAACTTCCTGCAGATTGCCACCTGTGTCAACCCAGCACCAACTAATTTTGGGAAATGTCCTGACTTGTCAGAGGTAGCCTTGCTGAATTCTGCAGGCAAGGGGCAGTGTGGCTGAAGTCCTGGCTCGGGGAATCATTTTTCAACTCGGTTTCCCAGCTCCTAAAATGGAGCTGCTATAGGCTTTCTATGAGTCGGTATACGTGAAGTGCTTGGGAAGTGTCCTGGGACGGAGTTAAGGCTAGCATAGTCCCCATGTCTCAAAGGTGACATTGTTCAGCATAGTGGAATTGCACTATGCTGCTTCTAAGTGGCCACTGATGCTCACAGACTTCTCAGGGGTTCTGGCTGGAACGCCTCAGGTTCGGACTTCTTCACTGAGGGGCCCTGAGCTGGTGAGGTGTAAACGTGGCGGTGTGAGGGCTACACAAGGCAGGCAAGCTGGTCTGAGCATAAAGAGCAGCCAGAGGAAGATGTGTGGGGCCAGGGAGCCGAATCCAGCTGTGCCTAAAGCTGGTAACTTCCACTTTTGTTTGTGTATACATGCATACACACATACACAGCAACTCAAAGGGTATTTTTAATTTTAATTTTTGCAAGGCCAGCTGGGCAGTGCCATCTCCTCATCCTTGGTCTTTTCCACAGCAGCACTCCCAGCCTTCCCTTGAATGCTCAGGCATGGGAGCTCACACAGCAGAGTTACCCTACCTTGACTACTCGTGGTTGAATGGGGTACACAAAGCGATGGGGTGGAAGGAAGACAGGGGACCCTGAGTGAGACATCCAGGCTCAGATGCAGGGAGGGCAATAGGAAGACTCTATGGTCCAGAAGATCCATTGGCAACTCACTGCGTAACCCCGAGCAAGCAGGGTCCTGTGACCCATGGATCTTCTGTCTCACCATCTGGAAACCTGGTTCTCTACTGTACACATCTGGCAAGGACACCATGAGGATTATGCAGCATGATGTGTGACAGTTAGCATACACAGCAGACACACAAAAGGTAGGGGCTGCCCTAGAGACTCTGTGCCCTTGCGGGGTGCACTGGAGACCATTCCTGCTTACCCACAGCTGCACTGACACACAGCCTGGCTCTCGTGCTTCCATGTGGCTGGCCATGTTTACAGCCAAGATGTGGAGCTGTCCGTTGTCATGGCAACCCGGGTCCAGGGTATCCTGTCCCCGTTAGTCCCAGAGCCTGCCACCATGGGGTGTCAGCCTGTAGATTTGTGAGTGGGTATGGGTGTGAGTGGGGATCCTGAGGGCAGCGGCCATGTGCCTGAGCATGAACAGGCTTTCTTTTAGATGAAAAAAAGAATTCTGCCCAGGCAAGGCTGGGACCTGTGCTGTGGGCATCTGGCCATGGGTGTGGTGTCTAAAGTGCCTGTGTGGTCTGCATGTCCATGGGGCTCTTGTGTGATGTGGTTCTGGGATGCTGGCCCCAAGTCAGGGTTGGTAGGAAGGAACTGGGGAAGAGGGGTATGGTTTCTGCTGTCTGCTGCTCTGACCGTGTGGTCCTGGAGAGGGAGGTCGTCACCACACCTTTCTGAGCCTCAGCTTTCTGCTGTGTAAACAGCAGCAGGCTGTGAGGGCAAGCACACCTCCTCTCAGTCCACAGTCACTCCTTTGACACTGAGTTCCTTTGGTTACCAAGGTCCGGCTATGTTTGGTTCCAGGGATGCCGCTCTTAACAGCAGGCCCTTCTTTGAAGATCTTCAGGCAGGAAGGAGACAACAGTACCCAACTGTGTAAACAGAACACAAGGGACACTGGGCAGATGTCCTGAGAAAGAGGAGTACAGAGATGGCAGAAGGGCTGAGGTGCACATGCCAAGCACAGTCCATCCTTAGCACAGGCAAAGCCAAAGCCAAACAACAAAATCCCAAAACTAAAGCACTGGATCACATAGAGTGGGGATGGTGAATATTGAGAAAGTGGTCAGGGTGGTAACCCCTGAGCAGAAACCTAAAGGAAGGAGTCATGGAAAGAGCACGGCGCAGCAAGCACAGCAAGTGCAAAGGCCCTGTGGTGCTCTGTTTCCCTTGTCCGCGGCTCAGCAACGAAATTATGTGCCAAGCCGCATGATGGGCATGGTTGCAGCAATTTGTGGAGCAGAAGGTAGGCACATAGGTATAAGGACCTGGGTACAGCTGCCTCAACAACTAGATGGCAGAGCTGGGCTTGTGGGTGATGATAAGGTGAGGGAAAGGATACGCTTGCCCTTGGGGTACAAGGGGAGAGTAATCTGGATACAGAGAGGTGGGTGCATTATGTGGCGGTGTGGCCTTGGTTCACATCTCCAAGCATCATTCTCTGTCTCTAAGCTAGGGTCTGTGGCACGGAGGTGAACACATGTGTGGTTGTAGACATGTTTAGAGCAGCTGGAGGAGGGACCAGGGAAGTGTGCAGGAAAGGTCACATCCAGAGAGAGGGGATCTTTGGACGGGACTGAAGTTGTAGAGAGAAGGCGGTCGCATTGCCCTGGAGCATGGACAGACAGCGACAGGAAGCCGACAGTGGGAGGGCCAGAGCTGTTTGTAGGAGCTTGGAAGGGAGTTTAAGGCTGTGAAAAACTGTGCAGCTATACACATTGGGTTGGCCCACCATGTTCAGGGCCAATGAGGAAGGTAAATGGCGGAGGGCGAACGCTGGAGAGCAGAGGTGACAGGATGTTGGTGGTATCAGCTCTCTCTGTGCAGAGCAATCATTCTGGTCTAGCCTGTACTCTCTGCTTAGCAAAGCCAAATCTGGTTCTCTCACAGTCTTTGACCAAGAGTAACCCCAACAAACTAACAGAGGATGGACGCAGAGCTTCCCCTGAGGACACAGTCATGAGCAGCAGGCTTACAGGTGACTGCCTTCTTGCTGTGTGTCTCCAGGCCTTGGGAAAGTTGTCATCTCTGCCATCACCCAGCTATGAGGAAGCCAGGACTCGGTTCTGCAGCCTGGCCAGGAAGCTCCCAGGTCACTACAGCACCTTCCAAAGCTTGCAAAGCTCCAAAGACTTGGAACCAGTGTCCTGGGCTGCTGCTAGGGCTGCATGTCTTCCCAGGAGGAGGAGCCTCAGCCCAGCTTCCTCCTTCCTGGCTACTTGAGTCAGTGCCTCTATTGGCCAGAGCCAAGTTCACATCTAGCAGGAAGCTTGGCAGCTTCACCATTCGGGAAGGTGTCTGAAAGGAATCCAGGAGTGGGAGCTCCGGTCCTTTCCACTATGGTTCATTAGGATCTGGTGCTAAATGTCCCCAAATGTCCTTATGTTAAGGCTTGACCACCAGTCTGTGGGACTATTGGAAGGTGATGGAGCATTAGGAGGTGGTGCCTACTGAAGGAAGTTAGATCCCTGGGGGTGTTGCCCTAAAAGGAGCGAGGGACCCTGCTTCCCACCCACTGCCTTGCTTTCTACACACCGAGAGGTCTCCAACTTTGTCACACTCTCTTGCTCTGCTTCATCACAAGAAAGCAATAAACCAACCAACCATGGGCTGAAGGCTGAGCCTTTAGTTGGTACCTTAGGAGTTGGGTCAGTGATGAAACACTGACCCAGCAGAGGGGAAGGCAGGAGCAGAAATTAGAAATTTTTCTCTTCCTCCTCCTCCTCCTCCTCCTCCTCCTCCTCCTCCTCCTCCTCCTCCTCCTCCTCCTCCTCCTCCTCCTCCTCCTCCTCCTCCTCCTCCTCCTCCTTCTTCTTCTTCTCTTCTTTCTTTTACTTGTTTTAGTTGGGCAGTGGTGGTGCATGCCTTTAATTCCAGCACTGGGGAGGCAGAGGCAGGTGGATTTCTGTGAGTTCAAGGCCAACATGGTCTACAGAAGGAGTTCCAGGACAGGCTCCAAAGCTGCACGGAAAAACCCTGTCTCAAAACAAAACTCCAAAAAACCAAAAAGATTTTTATCTCTAATGTGTATATATGTGCGGGCATGGACATGAGGACAGGAGCCTGTGGAGGCTAGAGGATCCGACCCCTCTGAGCTGGAGTCACAGGCAGTTGTCAGCTGCCCATGTAGGTACCGGGAATGAACTCAGTACCTCTGGAAGAGCAGCCAGTGCTCTTAACCACCGAGTCTTCTTCTCTTCAGCCCCGAGCATAAATTTCATTATGAATGAGATTGAGACTTGGGGGAGGGGAGAGAATGATGGGTGAGTAAAGAGACTCAGAGCCATCGAAGGCTGAAGGGGAGAAACTGCTGAGCAGGAAAACCAGTCAGAACTAAGTGTAGCATTAGCTAGAGAGAAATGACAGGACGGGGCATAAGAGAGAGGGGAGGGGACCACAGGTTGATGATGGCTGTCAGAACAAATGGCACCCCCTAAAACTCACATCCACCCAGGTACTTGGAATGTGACTCTTAGTCAGTTTTACATTCCTCTAACAGAATACCACAGAAGAGAAATGTGATACTAATTATTGTGGGTTACTTTGTACAGTCAATGTATTTATGTTCTTAATCTAAACCCAGTGAAAAGCTTCGGAAAATGCTTTACCAAGCTGGTGTCTTCCAAACTAAAGTTTTCTGTTCTTTCCCTCCCTGCCTTCCTTCTTTTATTTCTCTCTCTCTCTCTCTCTCTCTCTCTCTCTCTCTCTCTCTCTCTCTCTTTCTCTCTCTTTTGTTGTTCTTTGATGTGTCAAAGCCAACAACAAAAATAGAGTCACTTGTGCCACCCATTCCAAAAGTAACTGAAGTCCAGGGATAATGGAAGAATGGTTCTCAGGCATGGCTACCTGAAACTAAGCCCCTTTCCCTGGAGTTCGTTCTTAGTAGTATTGTTTATTGCTTGTCGGAAAAGATGAATCTCGACAGAATATATTTAATGGCATGCCTTCTCACTTTTGGCTCCTTTTGTGTTCTCCCATTGTGAGGGTCTCACTTACAGGCTTCTACTATTAAAGCTTGTCCCTTGTCGTTTACTAGTTTATCACTGGTCCAGGGAACCTACAGAACAGGTTGGCTTGTAGCCTTTCTCACACACAAGGGAAGAACTAAACCAGGCACTTAAGCCGTTCTGCCAAAAAGTGCTAACTCTTCTCTCGGGTTGACAAGGTAACTAAAAGCAAGCTGGAAGCCTGGCACCTGTGCCTCCATCTTGTGACAGTTTCCTTTACTTCCACCTGAGGCACAGAGGTAAGATACTGTCCTTCATCTTCCTCCTGGGCTACCTCGGGTGTCCCTACAGTGGGCTTTTCAGATTCACATCACACTCCAGCGTTCTCTGTGTTGGATGTATCGTTCCCGGAGGGGTGGGGGAAGGGATGCCATGTGATGGGGGTGGGTGAGATGATGGGGTCTTTGGGCGGGGACTATGTGGACCGTATCCTGAGTAGAATGTATAGAGATCATGGGGCTCTGCCTTCTTGAGTGGGTCAGGTACAGTAGGAGAGGATTAGTTCTCACTAGAGCAGGTGCTTATAGAAAGGACTGCTAAACAGCAAGCCCACAGCTAATGTGGTAAATAGGGAAAAGCTTAAAAGCATTTCCATTAAAATCAGGACATGACAAGGATGTCTACTCTCCCCTCCTGTTCAATACAGGGCTTGGAGTCTTAACTAGAAAAGTAAGACAAACGAAGGAGATAAAAGGGATACAAATAGGAATGATAGACGTCAAAGTACCCCTATTCACAGATGACAGGATGCTATACACGAGAGACCCTAAAGACAGCACCAGAAAACCACAGCAGATAAACACATTCAGCAAAGCATTGGGCTACAAAATTGCCACACAAAACCTTCCCTAGATACAAATGACAAACACATGGAGAAAGAAACCAGGGAAACAATACCATTCTCAATAGCCTCAAAAGCACTGGAATAAATGGAACCAACAAAGCGAAAAGCTTGTCCAAAGGAAACTTTAAGAGCTGGTTGTGGTGGTGCATGCCTTTAATCCTAGCACTTCTACACAGCCAGCCCATTCTACACAGCAAGGTCTAGGCTAGCCAAGGCTACATAGTGAGGCCTTGTTAAAAGAAAAAAGGAACTTTAAGATAGTTAAAAAAAGAAATTGAAGAAGGTGAGAAGGTACCAGAAGATGGAAAGGCCCCCTGTGCTCACAGATGGGCAGGATTAATATTGTGAGATCCCACCAAAAGCAGTCTACAGATTCAGTGCAATCCCCATCAAAATTCCATCACAATTCACAACTTGAAAAAAATCATCTTAAATTTCATGTAGAAATATAGATGGTCCAGGATAGCTAAAACAATCCTAAACAGAAAACAAAAGCAAAACTCTGCTGGAGCCAAGTAGAGCCTGATCTACGTAGTAAATTCTAGCCCAGCCAGGACATAGTGAGACCCTGCCTCAGAAAACAGTAACAAACAACTCAGTAGCTGGAGTTATCACTATTCCAGATCTCAAGTTATACTACAAAGCTATAGGAATAAAAACAGCATGGTGCTGGCATAAAAACAGACACATGGGGTACACCTTTAATCCCAGCAGTTGGAAAGCAGAGGCAGGTGGATTTTTGTGGGTTCAAGGCCAGCCTGGTCTACATAGTGAGTTCCAGGAAAAAAAACCAAGCTGGGTAGTGGTGGCACATGCCTTTAATCCTAGCACTCAGGAGGCAGAGACAGGCGGATCTCTGTGAGTTCGGGGCCAGCCTGGTCTACAAGAGCTAGTTCCAGGACAGGGTCCAAAGCTACAGAGAAGCTCTGTCTCAAAAAAAACCAAACAAACAAACAAAACAAAACAACGCCAAAACCAAGCAAGCAAAAAACCCACATTGATCAATGGAATAGAATTGAGAATCTACACATAAGCCCATTCTCCTTCGGTCACCTTATTTTTAACACAGAGGAAAAAAATACACAGCATCTTCAATAAATGTGCTGGACAAACCTACTTAGAGGGATGAAGCTAGATCTTTATCCATACACAAAACTCAACTCCAAGTGGATCAAACACCTCAACATAAGTCCTGAGACTGAAGATCTACACTAGGGAAATTCTTGAACTAACTGGCACAGGGAAGGACTTTCTGAACATAGCCTTGGTGAACACAGGCAGTAGCACCAGGAACTGGTGAGTGGGTCCTCCTGAAACTAGAGCGCACTGTAAAGCAAAGGACACGGTTATTTGAGTGAAGGAGCAGCTTAAAGAATGGGGAAAAAAAACCTTCACCAGGTACACATCTGACAGAGTTAATATCTAGAACATACAAAGAACTCAAAAGACTAAACCTCAAGAAAACTAACAAGCCTACTGAAAATTGAGGTATAAACAGAGAGTTCTCAAAAGATAAAGTAAAAAGGCTGAGAAAGTTTCTTAAATGTTCAACATCCTTAGCTATCAGAGAAATGTGAATTAAAACTACTTTGAAAGTTTATCTTTCCCAAGACAGAATGGCTAAAGCAAGAAAACCAAAAACAAGCCGGGTGGTGGTGGCACAGGCCTTTAATCCCAGTTCTCGAGAGGTAGAGGCAGGCGGATCTCTGAGTTCAAGACAGGACAGCCACGGTTACCCAGGAAAACCCTGTCTTGAAAACAAACAAGCAAAAAAACGAAACAAAGCAAAAACAAATGACAAATGCTCCTGTGGATATGGGGAAAGAAAGATGCTCATTTGCACTGGGAGGAGTGCAGACTGCTATATATAGAGATTGTGGAAATTAGCACGGAGGTTCCGAAAAATTCTAGATGCAGATTTACCTTCTCATCCAGCGACACCACTCCAGGGCGTACACCCCGAGGAATCCTTGCTTCCCACTGTAAAAATACTCGCTCGTTCATTTCACTGCCACTCCAACCAGAAGAGCCAGGAAACGGAAACAGCTTAGGAGTCCATCAACCCACGGATGGGTAGTGAAAAAGTGGTTCATTTACAGAATGGGATATTATTCGGCTGTTAAGAAAAACGAAATTATGAAATTCATAAGTAAATGGGTGGAGCTTGAGACAATCATTCTGGGTGAGGTAACCCAGACCCAGAAAAACAAATGTTGCCTATTTGCTCTTACGTGTGGCTGCTGGCTTTGAACCTTTGCACATGTGTGCTTCATGTGGAATACCCACAGAGATGAGGAAATTAGCAAAGGGCCGTGGGGCATGGGCACAAGGAGAAGACATAGACTGTGGTACTATTAAAGTGAATAGGGGGAATGAGGCAAGAGGAAGGGTTAATGGGGTGGGGGGAGGAGGAGGGAATATAGGCAGGCATAACTAACACTGAAGATCTTCACAAGAAGTTCATATGGAAACCTACTATGTCAGCTTCCTAAAACATAGAATACACCCATAAACAGAGAGTTTAAATGGAGTCCCCCCCATAATGAACAGACAATGGCCCTGCTAGACACCACAGGCTAACGAATGAGAAGCTTAATGTCAGGAATGGGTTCCCTTTTTTGGAGCTTTTGGTCAGCGAGTTACCATAGGTCCTCAGACATTATTACCTACTGTCAACGCTCTTGGTCGCCCTCTAGAACGTGATGGTAAGGTTCTGTCGTTGAAAGAACCACATACTCGAATCATAGACTATGGAGAAATCAAGCCGGTCCTGGCTTGGAAGCTTTATCTCTACTGGCCAGCTTTCCTAGTGCTGGACGGTGCTTTGCAGGATACTAGAGGAGAAAAGTTGTCCTTGGTCTACTCAGCTATGAACCCTGTGAGCCTCAATAACAGCTTGCCTGGTAAGACGTGCCCACAGGTTCTGTAGTGGCAGGAATGTCCTGGGAGGAATCAATCACTTTCTGCTTGGATTTAAGGCCCACTCCACAAAAACGAGACCCACACCCGGCACCATTATCAGGGCTTGATGAATTACAGGCCCTAAGGGTGAACCTGCTACTATTGTTCTGCTAAGTGGACACAGTATTAAAATAATTCCTAATGAGTTATCTTTATACCTATAGCTCAGAGCATCTCTCAACCCTCATCCAGGAACCTTCTTTTTGCAGGGATGGAGAGTAACACCGAGACACAGAACTTGTCAAAGGGCAAAGAACAAATAAAAGTCTACAGAATGATCAGTCCTAAGAGAGGCATCTTTTCTATTGCTGTAATAAAAACACCATGGCAGTGCAACTTGTAGGAGAGTTTGTTTGAGCTTATGGGTCCAGAGACTTAAGAGCTCATCAGGACAGGGAAGCAGCCAGCATGGAGGCAGGAACAGGATGCCGAGAGCCACAAGCAGGAAGTAGAGTGAATAAAATGGCTCAACGCTCACCCCTAGTAACATACTTCAACCAACAAAGACCATGTTCTAAGCCTCCCCAAACAGTGCAGTCAGCTGGGGAACCAAGCATTAAAATACATGAACCTGTGGAAGACATTCTCATTCAAACCAACACACAGAAAGTGGTTGGTTATCCCCTCCTCCTAAAATGCAGGCATCTTGGCAGAAGATGAGGCAGGAAGAGACAGAGGCTGTGTATGATGTAAGAAAACTGCTTTCTGACACGGCAGGGCAGTTGCACATATGACCTCACGGTGGCTGTGACAGCATTCACGGGATCTGCAAAAGCTCACACTGGAAACCATTGCAGTATGAATGGGGACACGGCACAAAGCCTCATTCCTAGTGCAGAGCTGTTGGCAATGCAGAGAGAGAGAGAGAGAGAGAGAGAGAGAGAGAGAGAGAGAGAGAGAGAGAGAGAGAGCTTAAGGATGTGGCCCCTGATAGGTAAATCATGCTCCAGTGAAGGGCCACACATCTACTTATATGGGTAGCACAAATTGAATTCAACGGATTTAAATAACCGATAACACAAAGTTGGGTGGGTTGGGAAGAGGGAGTGGATGTAGGAGAAATTGGAAAAGGGAATTGAATATGATTAAATATATTGTATGAAAGCCAGGTGTGATAGAAACGCTTTTAATCCCAAGAGGATCTCTATGAGTGCAAGATGTCTTGGTCTATGTAATGAGTTCCAGGACAGCTAGGGCCAAAAAAACCCAAATATATACATATACATACACAGACTTATAATCATTTAAATGACTTTTTGTTGTTGTTGTTGTTTTGAGACAGGGTTTCTCTGTGTAATAGCCCTAGCTATACTGGAACTCACTTTGTAAACCAGGCTGGCCTTGAACTCACAGAGATCTGCCTGCCTCTGTCTCCTGAGTACTGGAATTAAAAGCATGCACCACCACCTCCCAGCCCATATAAATCTTTCATCCCCTCCACAGTATACCACCCAGAGATCGTCTGACCTGTGCTTGGATACCTTCCTGGATGGAGGGCTCACCGTATTTGCCTTCTTTGCAAAGTCCTCCCAACTATTTATAGAAAAAATATACATATAATGAAAGCCTCAAAGAACTCATAAAAATGGGGAAGACAAAAAAAGTGAGCATGATTTCTTTCTTTCCTCTGCACACACTCATGTTGTGATGCCACCTGCCATGAGGTTCCCACAGAGCCAAGCTGAGGCTGCTACCAAGCTCTTTGACCTCCAGGACTTTGAAGTAAAGAAATGTCTTTAGTGGGTTGAAGACTTGGCTTGGGTTAAAAGTGATTACCGCTCTTCCAGAGGACCCGAGTTTGATTTCCAGCACCCATCAGGCAACTCGCAGAAGTCTACAACTCTAGCTCCAGGGGATTCTACACCCTCTTCTGGTCTCCATGGACATGGGCACACACACATATCTGAATGTATGTGCACACAAACATACAGAGGGTGCATCTAAATAATAAAATAAGCATTTAAGAAGAACTCTCATTATAAATGGCCTGGCCTCAGGTGCTTTGCTACAGCCATGGGACGTGGACTAAAAGACATTGTCTGTGCCAGGCTATTTCCTCTGGGCCACCAGCCAGCTCCCAGATCATGACACCAAGACTTATTATTAGTTTTGAATGCTTGGCCTAGCTCAGACTCGTTTCTGGCTGGCTCTTTTAACTTAAATTAACCTGTTTGTCTTTATCTACCTTTTGCCTTGGGGCTTTTTACTTCTGTTTCTGTATATCTTACCTTCACTGCTCCCTGTGTCTAGCTGGCTGGCATCTGCCTGGCTTCTCGCCCCAGGAATATCCTTCATTCTTTCCTGCTTCTTCTCTTCCTCTTCCCTTGCCTAGATTTCTCCTTCTCCTTATTCCCTCTGCCTGACAGCCCCACCTATCCTTCCTCCTGCCTAGCTTTTGACCATCCAGCTTTTTATGAGACCAGTCAGTTGCCTTAAACAGTCAAGGTAAACCAGACACAGCACGTCTTTACATAATTAAACACACATTCTTCCATCGTTCAACAAATGCAGCATTAACAAATGCAACACACCTTTACACAGTGAAAGTCATGGTCCACAACTGTCCTTGCCCAGCTGCCCTCTCTCCCTTTGTTGCTTCTCTTTGTTGTTTTACTTTTCTCTGGGACAGAGTCTTACTATGTAGCCTTGGCTGGCCTGCAGCTCACTATGGAGACCAGGCTGGCCTCAAACTCAGAGATCTGCCTGTGTCTGCCTCCCAAGTACTGGGATTAAGGCATGTGCCACCAAGACAGCTCTTTTGGTTTTTGGTTTTGTTTTTTTGTTTGTTTGTTTTTGAGACAGAGTTTCTCTGTGTAGTCCTGGTTGTCCTGGGACTTACACTGTAGACCAGGTTGGCCCCTGTTTCCTAAGTGCTGAGATTAAAAGCATGTGTCACCACTGCCTAGCTCTTTTTGTTATTTTTTTTTAACTGTTTTCTTTTTTTTTTAATTTA
>NC_022014.1:38456781-38462410 GCF_000317375.1 Microtus ochrogaster
CAATACCAAGCTGTTTTCACTACTGTAGCTCTGTAATAGAGTTTGAAGTCAGGGATGGTAATGCCTCCAGACAATCCTTTATTGTATAAGTTTGTTTTGGCTATCCTGGGTTTTTTGTTTTTCCATATGAAGTTGATCTTTTTGTTATTTTTAATGAGCTTTTAACTCACCAGTAAACTTGTCATCCTAAATCTGTTTAGCAGCTTCATCCTAGATAACCGAAATCAGCACAACCAACATCCAGTGTACCCAAGTAAACGCCACTCACAACTGAGCCTTGTCATTGCACAGAAATGAAATGGCCTTTCCTGTATCCCTCTGTGTTCCTGCGGAGCTAGAAATGGGTTCCATTTGTTTTGTTTGTATGTGCGTATTCCAAACCCAAGCCTTCTGCCAGTTTTCTAAATTTCTTTTCATTTCTTGCATGCGCACCCTGGGTTCTGTCAGGTTTATGTGATAAAGACTGAGTCCTCAGCCAGGTCTGTTAGCTGATGCTTTAGTCCTGGGTGGTTGGAGAAGACTGCAGGGGAACACACCTTCGACCTGACATCTGAGCACCGGGAAGATTCCAGACATGGCAAGCATTGGGGAAGAGCATATTATTTGGAGGAAATAGTAAAATGAGGGTGTCCCTGCCCTTCAGGTCCTACTCCCAACCATCAACACTCAAACTAGGCTAGGAAGCTGGGCGTGGGAGTGCACAGCTGTAAGCCCAGACACAGGAGACTGAGCAGGCAGGAGAGTCACCAGCTGAAGCCTAGCAAATTCCTTTCTAACAGCAGCAACAACAGATTAAACGAGGCCAGGGAAGATCCAACATCAATCAGGACCTTGTGGAGAATGGCTAAGTCCCCATTCCCAGAGCTGTGAGTGGGTAGAGACTGATGGCACCTGTTTTTATCCTCTGAGGGGCACGTACAAGCCAGACGATCTCTGGGCAATGTGTATAAAGGGGACTAGAAACTATTCAAAAATATGGGTTCATTGCTAGACTCTTCTAGATGAGACCAGCGCTCTGATTTCCAGCTGCAATAATATATTACTCTTTCTTTTCTATCTTTTGCATTTGGCCTTGGATCTCTTAGTGGTGGTGGTGGTGGCAGCGGCGTGGGGGGTGGGGGGTGGTGCCTAGGGACCGTTTCTTAGCAGCTAATTCCTGTAGTGACCCCATCGTCCACCAGATGGCGGTGTGTGCTTGGTGTTGGGTAGACAAATCAACATCTTTTAAAACCCAGGTACAAGCTCATGCCTGTAATCTCAGCACTTCGGAGGCTGGGGCAGGAGGATTGCTTTGAGTTTAGGGCTAGCTCCAGTTACATAGCAAAACACTGTCTTAAAAGACAAAAATAGCTATGAAGTGATGGTGTATGCCTTAAATCCCAGTACTGGGGAGGCCGAGGCAGGCAGATTTCTGAGTTCAAGGCCAGCCTGGTCTACAGAGTGAGTTCCAGGACAGTCAGGGCTACACAGTGAAACCCTGTCTTGAAACAAACAAACAAACAGTCTGGTAAATTAGGGAAATCCTAAAATTCCAAGGCCCTAGCATGCTCTCTCTCTCCTTCCTTCCTGCCCTCCTTTCCTCCTCCCCCTTCGGACCACCAGCTGTGTGCTCAGATGCACTTGACTTCACATGAAGGGTCAGGACAGACTGATCTCTGTTGTGTGACATTGGCAACCACTTCCCCGAGTTTCCGTTCCCTCCCTCAGAAACCAGGAGCTGGTGCCATATTGAGATTTTGCCAAGCAGATTGCGACCAGTCTGTGCATGGCACAGGTAATCACTGAAGTGTGGTAGCTCTTGTTAATCTGGCCATGGGAGCCAGGCTTTCCACATCCATACAACTCCCACAAGCCTCTGGGGTCCCTTCTCCTAGCTGATGCAATGGTTGGGTAGACAGGACATTGAGGGCATTTTTAGCTGCCTGTGGGTTCCTTTGAAGGTACAAAGGCTCTCACAAACTAACAGTATGCTTGAGAAAGCAAGCAAACAAAACAACAGTAATAAAAAATGGCTTCCATACTGGCTCCAGCCCCTGTGGAACAAGGCCCAGGCTGGTCTTGAACTCCTGGGTTAAAACAATTCCTGATCCCTTGCCTTGCCTTTCTGAGTAGCTGGAATTATATAGGGGCTACCAGGCCTGTTTAGGCCCCAGTTCCACCCCCTTTTGTTTTGGATGGCATCTCCTGTACCCCAGGCTGGCCTTGAACTCACGATGAAGTAGAGAATGGTTTTGAACTGCACATCTCTTGCCTCTGCTTCCCAAGTGCTAGGAATACAGATGTGTGCCACGGTCCCTAGCTGATGCGGTGCTAGGGCTCCAACCCAGATGTTTGCCTGCAAAGAAACTAAAACCCAGCTCAGCCTCGCTTGCACTTTCCTTTGTTTTTCCTTTCTTTTTCCTGCTTTAGCTTTTTCTGTGCTGGGACTATAGGTTCAGATCCGCATTTATATAAAGGTTATCGTTACTCTTCAAAATCAAACACCTGTGGTTCCACATAGTCTTTCACTTATTTGTGCATCCGTTCCATGTCTGGCAGTGTTGACCCAAGGAAAACTGAGGCACTGGCCACCCTTCCTCACTAGATCCTTCCCTCTGGGCGTGGTGCAGACTAAATAAGTGATCAGGTGGGGCAGTTGGTGCAGCAGGTGAGGAACTGTTGCGAGGACCCCCTGCTGTGATATGTTGTTTCCTCTGGTGAGGCTGCAGTCTAGTGGTGTCGTGGAAACTTAGTATTAACTATGGAAGCTTAGGCCTGTTTTTAGCTAGCTCCTATAACTTAAATTAACCTAATTCTATTCACTCATGCGCTGCCCCAGAACTTGATGACCTCATCTATGTACTGTCTGTCCATCCTGCTTTCCTGCCTCCTTCACATCTCCTTGTGTCTTCAGCCTTCTTCTTCTTCCCAGCATCCTCTGTGCCTGGAAATCCCACCTAGCTATTGGCTATTCAACTTTTTACTAAACCAATCTGAGTGGCACCTCTTCACTGTGTACCAAAAGATTGTTCCACGACACAACAGTATATTTCTTGTTCACAGTACGTGGTCCTTTCTATTCAACACACTCCCAAACAAAGGAACAAATGACGCAACAGACGTTTATCTTATGTTTTGGAAGCCAGAATCAGTACCAATGGGCAGAAACCAAGGTGTCTGGGGGCTACTCCATCCTGCATTCTATAGGGCATCTGTTCTGAGTCTTTTCCAGATCCAAGCAGCACCATTCTGTGCCTCCTGGCCTCGCCACTCCAGTCTCAAGGCAGCTTCCTCTCTCGGTTCTGTCATCATTTTCTCTGCTCCCTCTACCCTGTGCAGGCCAGTGTGGGTGGAGTACGCCTTACCCATGGGTCTCAGTAAGTTCTGTATCTCAGGGTCCTTTGCCATGTAATGATCAGTGGCCGCCTAAGAGAACTCAGATTCTGAAATCAGAGTGTGAACATCTTTTGAGGAATGTTTTCCCAAGTGTCTCTGAAGTGGGCGGCACAGGGACCTGGAAGGTAGAAGTCCAGAGAAGGTGATGGACAGCCAAACAGCCTCGGCCCAGAGCCAGGCATGGTGATGCTCACAGGTGACAGTTCACTGCTCACCCAATTAACGAGCGAACAGGCTGCCAACAGATACCTACGAGCAGACTGTCTGCTGTGACCCCAAACCGACTAACATCCTCAACAGAAATGCCAGGGTTTTGTCGGGATCGAATTGCATGAGGATGACCTGGAGCCCAAAGCAGACAGCCAAGCTCTGCATCTGGCGGCCATCTCCCTGCTGGTTGCCAGGCTCTTTCTGCCAGGTCAGGAGCCTGGGCATACAACTGGTGCTCTCCCTCAGTTTTCTGGTTTCTCATAAAAACCACACTGTCCTGGAAATAGATGTGCCAGAGGCCCTTTCTCCTTTCTTGCACTGTTCTGTTGACTCTCCCTGCATGCTCTCATGCATCTCAAAATTGCTTTAGAAGGATTTATTAATTTTCAAATGCAAAAAAACAGACATTGAGGAACTGGAGGTCTGACTCTGCAGTTAAAAGCACTGGCTGCTCTTCCAAAGGGCATGGGTTCAATTCCCAGCACCCACATGGCAGCTCACAGCTGTCTGTAACTCTAAGATTTGACACCCTCGCAATGACATACATGCAGGGAAAACACCAATGCAATAAAATAAAAACAAAATAAATTTAAAAAATTAAAACCAAACCAAACAAAAAACCCAGATATTGAAAGGGCTGCTCACCCACTCCTGGTCACCAGCCAGGAAGAGGCAGGATTGGGGACTGGCCTTGGGGCAGCCTCCATCCAGAGTAGCCCGAAGTGTTCATAGGCCTGAGTTGGCCCCTGAAGCTCCCTGTCTTTGGGAGAGTGGACTCTGATGCACAGGGCTTGGAGCTCCTCTTGAACAGATCTCACCTAGGATCCCAGGGCATTCAAATCAACACTAGCCCATGCAGGGTGCCCGATGGGTCTGAGTGACACTTGCTCCAGGGTTCATCTAGCTCGAAGAGGCAGCCTTTCCCCCACCCTTCCTTTCCTGGCTCACCTGCCAGTGCTTTGGGGAGAGGACTGTTTAGTTACTTCCCAAACAGCTCATCTCAGGAGCCGTCCCTGAGGAGACCAAGCCTGAGACCTCACTGTGTGACACCATGAGCTGGGCTCTGTCCTGGGCTTTTCTGGTCCTGTTCATTTACTGCTCCAGCTCTCCTGGATGTGAGGATTTCTCAGGCGGGGAACATGCCTCGTCTTCAGGACTCTTCTTCCAATGTGTGGTAGGAACTACAGGCCTGGATGTGCGGACTGAGCCACCATTACTGTGCCAATAGTCCTTGGACTAAACTTTCCAGAATGTGCCCGGAGGGATGAGCTCTGAAGCTATCTCTATCTGGGCAAGTGCTTTCTATGCAAGACTGACCATTCTTCCTCATGTGGCAAGTTGTTTAGGACTCCAAAGGGGTGGCAGCTGCTCTTCCATACTGGGCCTGGAAGCCTGGGCCCTCTCTCTCCATCACTGGCTCCTTCTGACAGGTACTTGGAGGCAGGGTCAGCCCAAGTTGTTCCTAGGGAGCCTGTCTGAGCCTTCTTTAGCACCCGCGGCTCTCTCAGTTGTCACAGGCCAACTCGGGATAGACCCGGAGGGTCCCTGTCCTATGCCACTCTGCCTTGGGCGTCTGACTAGAGAGGGGCCACAGAGCGGGCAGAGAAAACACTAACATTATAGGAATCTCACTGAGATGGGAAGGTTGCGATTTCCAGGGATGCAAGGAGCTATTAATACCTTTGCATCATTAGGCAAATCAGGAAAAACACCCACGTGGCACTAGGCACTACATGTGATTAAATGATTAGTATATCTTAGAGGAAGATAAATGTTGAAAAGCCACCTAAAAAAAAAAGATAGTAAGGGAAGTGTGCTGTGGAGCCCTCTTGTATGGACTAAACTAGAAAAAAGTAAAAGAAACCAAATTTTGTCAAATATGCTAGGTGGTGGGAAAAATTCAAAGTGGTGCAGCCGTTACATTTGTGTATCCTGAGCCCCCATGGCTTGGAGCCACAGCACTGGACAAGAGTTCTGATGTGATGTGCTTGATCCCGAACAGACTGTTGCCATTCTAAACAGGGTGAGGGAGAGAGAGAGAGAG
>NC_022014.1:38462512-38475090 GCF_000317375.1 Microtus ochrogaster
AGAGAGAGAGAGAGAGAGAGAGAGAGAGAGAGAGAGAGAGAAAGAAGAAGAGGAAGAGAGAGAGAAGAGAAAGAGAGAGAGAGAGAGAGAGGACGACCCCTGCTCTTCTGCTGAGTGAAGACAGGGTGTCTCTGTCTTCCAGAGGATGCAGGGTCCAGAGGGCTTGCTGCTCCAGCTGCCATCCTCTGCACACAGGTTCCTCACGGCATCTCAGCAGAAACTGTGGTCCTGCCTCCAGGTTTTCCACAACGCCTGTTGTGCCACTGCCTGGTCTTCCAGACATTTTCCAGATCTGGTTTTCTTGTCCTCAGATCTCAGTTGGACCATCACCTCCTCAGAGAGACCTTCCCTGCTCACCTTTCCTTAAGCTGACATCCATCATATTGTCTGCCATATCTGGGAAGGATTGGGGCTTTCTAAGTGTTTTGGATGGTGTGTTGTCTCCTGTGTGGATACTGTTTTCCTCGTCCCCCAGCATGCGGTGGAATCCATGGGCTATCTGTCAGAAGACAAGTAGAAGAGGACAGGAACGTGAGGAAGAGTGGGAGAACGTACAGGAAGGAAGGCACACATGTGGGGGCCGGGAGGGAATGAATGTGTTATCAAGAAAGTTGAATAGGGAGGAATGGGTCACCAGATTTGTTTGGGTCTTAGGGGGATGCGCTGCCTTGGGGAGGATGTTGGGCCAAGAGCTGGACTCCCTGAGACTTGTAAAGGAAGGGAAGGGGCAGTCATTTCATCACTGGGCTTGGAGCAGGCTTATCCTGGACATAGGGCCAGTGTAACAAGAGGCAACCGGGCGGTTTGGCTGTGGCTTCCTGTCTGGAGTGGATTGCAGAGAGTTCTGTATAGGGGAAAGGACGAGGCCGGCTTGACCCACTGGGGAGCGTGGGCAAGTCTGGCCACTTCTGCCTTATGAAACAGCTAGTTCCCAAGATGCTTTTCTCAGCTCTGTTTCTCAGGGGGGGAGACAGATTCACCTGCCTCCACACCTGGGGTCTACTTCCTCGTGCTAGAACCTTCAGCCTCAACCTCAGTCTGACTACAGCCCCTGGTGCTGTCATGAGCTGTCTTTCTTCCCCTTTTTCCCCAAGGGCTGACCTTGTTGGAGCTGCCTTGGCATACCATTACTGATGGCCCCTCTGACTCTGCAGAGTCCATGTTTGGCCATGATATACCCTTGTAGAAGCACACTGTGTGCCTCAAAGCCAGCTTTGTGCCCCACATGCTGGCTGATGTCAAGTGAGCAAAAAAACTACCTAGCACAGGATCAATGGCTGCTCATCTCGAATCATGGGGGAAATCCACTGCCCTTTTCTGGCCACTGTAGGAACTGCATATACATGGTGCACAGAAACACATGCAGGCAAAACTCACATATGCATTTTTTTTTTGATTTTTCAAGACAGGGTTTCTCTGTGTAGCCCTGGGCTATCCTGGAACTCACTCTTGTAGACCAGGCTGGCCTCAAACTCAGAGGTTAACCTGCCTCCGACTCCTGAGTGCTAGGATTAAAGGTGTGTGCCACCACCACACGGCTAAAAATATTTTTCAAGGATAATAAACGAAAACAAGGTGAGTGTCTTTTTGAGGAGGCTTTACATACATGTGGATCTCCGGTTTCCACAGGCATGAGCACACATATGCATGCACACCCTCTCATACGTGAACACACACACACACACACACACACACAGACACACATACGTGAAAATGTGGACCAAAAGATACCTTTTCCATCTATAAATTAGTTTCCTCTGAGATTTTGTCATGTTAACATGATACTGGCCAAGGCATATACAGCCAAGAATTGAAAGCAAGAGTTCGAATTTGCAAACGCTGACAGCCTCATGCTGTCTTTATTGTATTGGGGTACTGATAACCAAAGCTCAGACCTCACTCATGCTAGACACATGCTCTACCCCTGACCGCACCCAGCCCCAGCCGCATTGCCATAGTCAAATACCTGCAAATAGAACCACAGTTTGAAACCTGTGGAGTGGTGCATGCCTTTAATCCCAGCACTCAGGAGGCAGAGGTAGGTGGATCTCTGTGAGTTCGAGGCCAGCCTGGTCTACAGAGCGAGTTTCAGGACAGCCAGTGCTGTTGCACATGAAAAAAAAAAAATTTAAAAGAAACCTGTGGTGGAACATGCACAAAATGGAAGAATATTTAATAAGCCATAAAAGGAATAAAACATCGACCCATCACAATATAGCCATATGGCTTGCACCTGGAATGTCTTCCAGGGACTTCTGTTTGGGCACTTGGTCCCCAGCTTGTGATACTCTTCTGGGAGGCGTGTCTCTGGGAGTGGTTCTTGAAGGGCATAGCTACTTCTGGTGCAGCCTGAGAACAGGCAGTCATCACAGTCTCCAGGCACTGCTATTGACTCCAGCACCACTACCCCCACGAGCCAAAACCTTCCTTGAATTACTTCTGCCACCTACGTTGTCACAGTAACAAGAAAAATAACCAACACCAAGAATAAACCTCAACAACATTATAACTGAGAGGTCAAAGGCCTTATTATTGCATGGCTTCTCTTACATAAAGTAGTGAGACTCAGTTGCTCTGCAGAGAACGGCTGGGAGCACGGGCAAAGGAATTGCTTCATAGGCCCAGGGCTGTTTCAGAAGTGGAGACATTGGCTGCAAAACATGGTGACACCACTGAATTATACACTTAAAAGTTGTACTTATTTACGTGGGTGGGGGCTTTACCTGCATGTATGTCTGTGTGCCATGCATGCCTGGTGCCCTGGGAGGCCCGAAAAGAGTGTTGAATCCCTTGAGACTGGAGTTGCAGACAGATGTAAGAGGTCATGTAGACGCTGGGAATTGAACCCAACATCTCTGGAAGAACAGCCAGTGGTCCTAACCATTGGGCCAGCTTTTCAGCCTGCAAATTAAACACTTTTAAAATGGTCATATATTTTGTGAAAATTTTGTAATCCACCAACCTATCAAGAATTCATATATAGCACATTTGGGGAACTCCTGCAGGTCAGCAAGAAAGGAGGTAGGAAGCCTGTTAGGACAGACTGTTAAGACAGACGTTAGGACAATTAGCATGAGGTGGGAATGTGCTCAGAGGACCCAAGTGCGGACAAGGCTGCATTGGAGCTCACTCATAGGCAGAAGCTTGGGATCAAAGCCACACATGCCTTTCTCCATCCTAGGAGGAGCGATAGGCAAAATGGTTACTAACTGTGACTACCAAGGCTGCGCTTTCTCTTAGGAAGGAAGACAAATGTCCACGAGACTCACTAGCGTCAGACAGGTGTTTACAGAAGGACCGCGACAGCTCATTAGGAGCCTCTGGTGTGAACTCACTTACTCGGTGTGTTGTGTATATATTCTAATCAGGGCCTTGGGGCAGGCAATCCAATCTTCTAGGCGTGGGGAGGGAGGGAAGGAGGGAGAGAGAGAGAGAGAGCGCGCGAATGAGCTGCACAGGGCCCTGTGGAGAGGAATGGTCCCAGGTGGTGGATCCTGAGGAGGAAGAATCCCCAATGTGCAACAGAGCAAGATTGGGATAAGCCTAAGTTTTCCAGAGCCCCTTGTCTGCCTCTGCCTGCCTCTAGCATAGTCCTGGAGCAATTGTGGGATTATCATGTGTATGGAATGTATTGAAAACCCAAACTTGAACTTCAGACAGTTAGTCATCAAACCAAGGGTGCCATCAATGCCCTGGGAGCCTCCCCAGGAAGTGGGTAAGTTTCTCTCACTTGTACCATAGGGACGCTGTATTGGATTCCTGGGATCTTTTTTCCGCTTAGACTATTCCTCCTGGCCTAGGTACCACACGTGGGTGCTGATGGCTCCTCAGAGCTGGGATTTTCCTGAGACACCTCACAAATAGTCACATTTCTGGGAATTCTGGGGAACAAGATTGGGGAATGTCCACAAACCCCTAAATAATTCCTGCCCCTTCTTCTGAGGACAGCATCTAGGTTGGTCCCAGCCCTCACATGGCCACCAGGCTACCGCCATTGATCTGGTCTCTAGTTGGAGCTCAGGGAGAAGACAGGGGTGGCCACATCTGTGTGTAGGAAGACGACTTCAGGTTGTTTGAAATCAGGATTCCAACGACTCCCATCTTGTAGCTGGAGAGAGATCCTGAGATAGCTAGGCTGGGGGTCACACAGGGACTACCATCCCTGGTTTGATTTCCCAAAGCCCCTTTCTGTCTGGGTGGAAACAATCACAAGCATGTAGCAGGCTTTCTTTTGGAGGCTACCAACCAGCTTCCAAATTGTGACATGGAGACTTCTTATTAGTTATGGATGCTCAGCCTTGCCTTAGGCTTGTTTCTTGCTAGCTCTTAGAACTTAACCTGTTTCTCTTCCTCTCTGCTTTGTCTCAGGGCTTTTAACCTTTCCTTCCGTATGTCCTAATTTGTTAGCTGGATGGTGATTGGCAGGCTGGCTGGCCGACCCCAAGCATCTCCTTCTTTTTCTCTCTATCTCTTCTTCTTTCTCTCTTCCTAGATTTCTCCTCCTACTCATTTTCTATGCCCACCAGCCCCACCTATCCCTCTCCTGCCTAGCTATTGGCCATTCAGCTTCTTAGTAGACCAATCAGGTGCCTTAGGCAGGCAAGGGGAAACAAATGTAACAATCTTTATACAATTAAACAAATGCAGCACAAATGTAACACATCCTAGCATCTTTACACAAATGTAGCAACACACCTGTCCACAGCTAAAGTAATATTCTTTTTTTTTTTCCAAGACAGGGTTTCTCTGTGGTTTTGGAGCCTGTCCTGGCACTAGCTCTGTAGACCAGGCTGGTCTCGAACTCACAGAGATCCGCCTGCCTCTGCCTCCCGAGTGCTGGGATTAAAGGCGTGCGCCACCACCGCCCGGCTCTAAAGTAATATTCTGTAGCATAACAAAGTAACACATCATTACATAGTTGGAAAAACATTCCACAACACAAACTCCTATGAGGAGGGCTCTGTAACAAGTGTGAGCCCAGGAGATGGGCGAGAGTGAGGCTGGGAGACGAGAGCCTGGAGTCAGGCTCTGTCTTTAGAATTCCCTTGTGAATTTCTACCATCTGTCCTGAAGCAAGCCCTAGAACCCCGGACGTTGGTGTCTGTGACCTTGAAGACATCTTCTTCCAAGCTCTGCTAACCTGTGTTGCCCATTGGCTTGGAATTGGCACAGGTGGTCTGGTGGCTTCTATGGCAGAACAACTGGGGGCCCCCCTGCTGTCCTCATTGAGTTTGAGGGTGCTTGGCAGTCTCACGTCCTCTGTCCTGGAAGGAGACTGAGCAAATGCTAAAATTGGTGATTCTGTCCTTTGTATGGTATTGGCCATGGAGGCGTCCTTCTTTGCCAGACTCCCTGGTGCCAACCCGGAGCAAAAGCTTAGATTGGCAAAGGGTTTTTGTGGGTGACACTGAAGGGGCCCCACAGAGGCTAAAGGGAACGCTGTCTTGTAACACAGACGGGAAGACCAAGGACCTTATAGGTACATGGCTGTGAAGTGTCTGGTGGGGACATTGTTTAGTTCTTGGGAAAACTCTGTGTCTAAAGGCTCTATGGTTCCTCAGCAGGGGTCATAGCCCCAGCCCTGGCTAACATGACATCAAGGAGGGGACTCTGTGGAGGGGACTCTCCCAATTCCCGGGGGGGGGGCACAGCCAAGGACTTGGGAGACAGAGGATGTGACTGGGGTGAATGCCTCTTTCAGATCAGATAGTTAAGAGGTCCTTAGCTCCTTGAGGGGAGCAAACGGGAGTTAGTCGTAGACGAAGGAACCTTAGAATCTGCCCTAATTTGTCAGCACTAGAGCTACATCTCTGTTCAGGTTCCCAGGAGGCCCCCAGGCCATAATGCCCTGAGACCCTACAGGTGATCCAGGTATCCTGGTGGGCCAGAAGCCTAGACCCCACCAAGGAAGCACCTTCAGATAGGTGAATGACCAAGGTCCTAGAAAGGGATCTGCTAATTCTTCTCCATCCTTTTGTTTCCATTTTGGATGCTTTCCCTAGCAAAAAAGGAACCCAGTGAGACTTATTGGTGTACTAGAGCATTTATCGTTGTGATGTGTGAACATGCCATTGTGTCTGAGGATGCAGACTTGTGTGAGTGTGAGTGCAAGGGGGGTCCAGTCTGAGTGTGTGAATGAGTGTGGGTGAGTGTGAGCAGTTACATGTAAATGAGCATGAGAGTATGTAAGTGAGTATACACTTGAGTGTGTGAGTGGGGGCTGGGACTGAGTTCACGAGTGGTGTGAGCAGGTACATGTGAGTGGGTGTGTCTGAGTATATGTGAGTGAGGGTATGTGAGTGTATGTGAATGGGGGGATATCTGGGTGTATGTGAGTGGGGTGTGTCTGAGCGTATGTGAGTGAGTGTGTCTGAGTGTATGTGAGTGGGGGGGTGTCTGAGTGTGAGAGGTGCACAGGAGTGTCTCCCCTCAGTTTCCTGAGGAGAATTGCAAGAATCCTCTCTTGAGCTTTCACAGTCCAGAATTCCCGAGAACCAGGCAACCGTCCATGTACCCAGAGGCCCTTCCAGCAGCCAATAGGCGGAGCTTCTGTTCCCATGCTGCAGAGAGGTAGGGATCCAGGTACAGAGAGCTGAAGTCACTTGCTCGTGGCGCCATAGTCAGCTCCAGTGAAGCTCCAGCCTTGTCTGAGGCCTGGAGACTCCTCATCAAGCCACAGGGCAGGCTGTGAATGCGAGCTCCTCACAGCCATGCCCCCACACATTCTCATGCACAGGGCACCTCCACGGGTTCGGCTGGAGATTCTGTCTGCTGCTCAGAGGCCACACAAGCTTGGTGGTCAGCTCGGCGAAGAGGGACCTGGCTGTATACGTGACTAGGGGGCAATAGAAGGACGGTGGGAGTCTTGGAGGTGACCCTCCTGCCGCCTCAGAGAGCTGGCAACAGTACCGCTACCCAGGGGTGGCTGTTATGAAGTGAGTCAGCTTGGCATAGCTCAGAGCCGCGTTTCCTGGCCAAGATATTCTTATAAGGAAACCACAGGACAAGAGACTCTGGCAGCTGTGTTTCAACACCAGCACCCACTGGGTCTTCAGAAGCCTTTTTCAGACATTCCAGTCCTCTCTTCTCCTTTCAAGGGAGTTCCCTTGGATACAAGCGGTGATTCTCCAGCGCCGGCACCTGCTGCTCAGTGGCTGAATGCCGCGTACCTCCGGGGAGCATGCCTTTCATTTCCCCTGGAGAGATTTTTAAAATTCCATCTTACATTTACTTGTTGGTGTGTATGAGCGCACATATATGCATGCATGGCATGACAGGCACGTGAAGGTCAGAGGACAGCTGAGGAAATCGGTTCTCTCCTGTTTCTATGTAGGTCTATGTGTGGGATCAAATTCTGGTAGTCAGGCTTGGTGGCAAGGGCTTTTTCCTGCTGAGCCGTCTTATCAGACAACATCTGGAAATATTTCAGCAGTAATCTGTATAAGACAAGAACTGTTTTTTAATGAATAAAGCCACTATTGAAACTCCTGAGGAAGTGCTGATTTTGCAAAAGTTTTTTTTCTTTGTGTGTGTGTGTGTGTGTGTGTGTGTGTGTGTGCAGCTTTCTTGTGATCTTTCTTCTTTGGCCTGTTGTTGATGTGATGGATTATATAAGTTGATGTCTGAGTGTTGAACTAAGCTGCCTTTCATGCTGCAATAGATTCCCCTGTAGCCTTAATGTATAGTTATTTTTATTTATTATTTTGTCAAGAAATTTTACATCTATGTTCATGAGAGAAGTCAGTTTGTCTTCTTGTAATGTCCAGGTCTGGTTTAGGAAGTGGGTAGCACAGGGCCCCTGAAATGTGTTAGGGTGTCCCTGTGTTTGTCTTGTATAGGTGATTATAGAAAATGGATATAGTTTCCTCAGTATTTCACAGATATCACAGTGGGCCTACTGCTCCTCTTTTGGAAAGTTATTAGCGACTGAATGGGTCTCTTTAGCAGGTACCTGCTTAGTCAGATTGCCCACTTGTGTTTTTCAAAGAATAAGTCCAACCACTTTTTAGTCCTTTGGCTAAAATCAAGGGCTTAATCTATTGCACCTCGAGTAGCACATTTGTGGTCAGAGTGGGCAGTGTTCATTTCCTATCTTTTTTTGTGTTCGTGGGATCTGTAGTGATGCTCGTGGGATCTGTAGTGATGTTCGTGGGATCTGTAGTGGTGTTCACGGGGTCTGTAGTGGTGTTCACGGGGTCTGTAGTGGTGTTCATGGGGTCTGTAGTGGTGTTCATGGGATCTGTAGTGATGCTCGTGGGACCTGTTGTGGTGTTCGTGAGATCTGTAGTGATGTTTGTGGGATCTGTAGTGAAGTTCGTGGGATCTGTAGTGATGCTCATGGGATCTGTAGTTCATGGGATCTGTAGTGGTGTTCATGGGATCTTTAGTTCATGGGATCTGTACTGCTGTCTCCCATTTCACATCATGAAGGAATCATTCATATCATGAATGAATCATGTGTGTCATGCTATTGGTAGTTAGGAATGTATTAACTTTGCTGATTTCCCCCCAAAGAAATCTGCTTTGAACTTTGTTCATTTTCTGTGCTCAGCCTCATTTTGTGTGTGTGTGTGCGCACCCGCTTTGTTTCACTCTTGGTTTTTGGAAGTAGAATTTGACGTGACTGGTTGAGATCGTTCATCCTTTTCCATATGTACATTCAATGCTATACATTTTCCTCCATGTACTGCTTTCTATACATCACAGAATTTTTATGTTGCAATTTCCTGTTCATTTAGTTGAATATTTTAAAATTTATCTTGGGAGTTATTGACAGCAGGTGTTGCTTAGATATCTATTGTTTAAACTCTATTGAAATAGATTTTAGTCATTTTTCTGTTGTTGACTTTTAGTTTAATTTTCCTGTGACCCAAGAGCAGATGTTGTGTGTAATTTGCATTCTTTTGTACTAGCTAAGGTGTGTTTCACATCCTAGAAGATGGTCAGCATGGGTGAGTGCTCCCGTGAGATACAGAAGGAACTGTATTCTTTACATGTTGTTTGTTTTTTTTGTTTATTGAGACAGGGCTTCTCTGTATAGCCCTGGCTGTGCTAAAACTAACTCTGTAGACCAGACTAACCTTGAACTCAGATATTTGCTTGTCTTTGCCTCCTGAGTGCTGAGATTAAAGGTAACACTGTTTGGTCAAAAGTGAGACCCCAGTCCCCGACACCCCTATATACAAGGACTCTGGGATGTTTGGGCTGGAAGCATCACCCCAGCCCCTGGCACCCATCCTTGGAGTGCCAATGGAGCAGGAATGGAGCAGGAAGCTCCATTTCAAGCCCAGGAGTTGCTTTGGTCTGGACCCCACCTCTGGAAAAGTCCACCAAGCAGCGACCCTTCCCCACGGAGAGTCAAAAAAGCCCACCAAGCGGTGGACCACTCCCACAGGCTATTTAGACTGCCGCCCAGAAAAGGAACACGTGGTCTCCAGATTTCACGTGGTCTCCCCTGCTCTTTTCTCCTCGCCATGCTTTTCTGGGCCACCCAGGAGTGCTGCATTAAACACGGGCATCTTTTATTCGGTCTAATTTGGTCTGATTGGAATTATTTCCATTGGTGGAGAGGCTTGTCTTAAGAAATATTCCTAAAATCACCATACCCAGTTTATATTCTTTAGTTTTTTTCTCTTTGTTTTTTTAAGATAGTGTTTCTCTGTGTAACTGCCCTGGCTGTCCTGGAACTCGCTCTGTAGGCCAGGTTAGCCGTGAACTCATAGAGATCCACCTGCCTCTGCCTCTTGAGCGCTGGGATTAAAGGCGTGCACCACCACTACCCTGCCTATTCTTTAATTTTTAATTTGCTTATCTATTTCCTTACTCATTACTGTGGGGGCATGCCACAGTGCACACGAAGAAATTCAAGGACTGTTTGTAAGAGTTGGTTCTCTCCTTCCACTGTGTGGGTCCCGAGGCTCCAGCTTTCAGACTTTCAGCAAGTGCCTTCATCTGCTGAGCCATCCTGCCAGCCCAGCAGGCTTTGGTGTTGTTGTTTGCTTTCTGAGAGAGATGGTAGCCATGTAGCCAGGCTGCCCTGGAACTCAGAGATCCTCCTACCTCTGCCTTCCAAGTGCTAGGACTAAAGGTGTGCATCACCACTGCCACCCAGCAGGTGAAGGTGTCTTAAAGTCTCTATATTTGATAGCACCGTCATCTATTTCTCCCGGAAATTTATCCTTTCATTTTTTAAAAATATCTATTTATTTATTATGTATACAATATTCTGTCTGTGTGTATGCCTGAAGGCCAGAAGAGGGCACCAGACCTCATTACAGATGATTGTGAGCCACCATGTGGTTGCTGGGAATTGAACTCAGGACCTTTGAAAGAGCAGGCAATGCTCTTAACTGCTGAGCCATCTCTCCAGCCCCTATCCTTTCATTTTTAACCAGTGCCAGGACTGAACCAAAGATCCCCTCACTCTCCAGACAGGCATGGTTTCTCTGTTTTGTCGTATGCTTCAGTGATCTGCTACTATGCATGTTACGTTTTGCGTGCATGTTAAAAAGATTGTCGTGTTATAGTACTTTGCTTTTCTAATATTGTAAAACACCACAAACAAAACCAAGCTCGGGGAGGAATGAGTTTATTGGCTTACATGCTGTAATCACAGTCCACTGTCAGGTGACATCTGGGCAGGACCTGAAGCAAACACCATGGAGGCGCGCTGCTTATTGCTCGCTCCTGAGGACTTGCTCGGTTTGCTTTCCTAGACCACCCAGAACCACTCAGAACCACCCACCCAGGGGCGGCACCTAGCACCGTGGGCTGGCCCTTCCCACATCAATCATTTATCAAGGAAATGTTTTACAGACATCCCACAGGCTAATCTGAGGGAGGTATTTATTTTCTCTTTTGAGCTTCCCTGTTCCCAGGTGACTCTAGCTGGTGTTAAGGTAACAACAACAACAAATGCTTAGCATGCTCCACATTTCACATTTCACAGGCCTCCGACCCTCTGGGGCCAGAGGGCCATCTTCTGTTAAGATGCACACTCTGAGCTCAGAGAGATGACGGAAGGACTCCTGCTAGTCAATAGTCCTCCTGCAGGAAGGGCACAGTTTGTTGTCAGTGCTGGGCGGTTCTAACAGTTGTTCTTGTGACTCAGGAATACACTGGTTGCTGGGAGAGATCAGACTGTTAAGTTCAGTTCCTTAAACTATCAGGATTTTTACCTTCATGTCAGAGAGTGGTGGCGGGTCCGCGGATGGTTTGAAAACTGCGCGAAACGATTAGGAGCCCAGAAACCACCATCTCCAGAGTACGATTTCCAACCTCAAAAATCCCTCGCTGTCCACAGTGGCTTCAGAGGCTCCGGTTATTTCATGTGGTTTGTAGGCAAGAGGAGGGAAAGGGAAGACACAAAAAGATCATTCACTGGACCCTATAGGATTAAAGGGACTCATTTCCCAGGCTCCCTGCAGCTCGTGCAGCCAAAGAGCCGGAGCTGGAAGCCCCAGACTGACTAACAATAAAGGAGCCGGGAGTCCATCTTTTTGTGCCTCCTCAGACCCTGTGGTAATGTACACTTTCCTGGTGAGTTGCCATGAACTGTTTGAGTTTTCTGAGAGGCTGGCTCCGGGTCCATCTTTTACTGGTTCAGACCTAAGCCTGCTTATCTCCAAGTATCCTTCAAGGCCCCAAACCAGAAAAGTAAAAGCCTTCATTGTGTCCTTGAGACCAGTGAGAAGATAACCCCTTTTTATCCAATTTAATGACGTCATCTAGCTACTGCTACATGTTTTTACTTGGAAACCTGACCCAAGGGCGCACTCTGTTCTGCTGAGAACTCTTTCTGTTGAGAACTTCAGCTGATGGCCTCAAAAGGGCTTCCTTAGTCAATTTTTGCTAGATAATTTGAACACTGATTTGATAATGTTTTATGCTGTCTCTCTCTCTTGTTATGTATTCGTTTATGTTGGCTTATTATATTCTTTTTAAAAAAACACAATTCTTTGGGAATTTCACATCATGCACCCCAGTCCTACTCACCTCCCAGTCCCTCCATATCCTCCCCTCACCCCTGCAGCAACCCCCTCTTTAAAAAAACCCTGAAAAAAATCAATTAAGAACAAAACAACAAAAAAAACACCTTGTCTCTTCCATCTTTCAAACCCCTCTTCGTTCGTCCTAGTGGTACTACATGCTGCGGTGTGTCGTGCAGTAAACCCTTTCGTCCAATCAGCCCCACCCACAAAATGTTCATTGCAATGAGTCATTGCTCTAGTTCAAGGCATCTGGTACAACATCCATCACTGACCCTCACCAAAACTCCTCTCGGACATCCTGCTCTTGCAACCCATGCCTCTGCAGAGATCACAAGCAGGGGAAAGTGGGGTCGTTCCTCCCAGCAGCACAGGGACAGAAGACAGAAGAGCGAGGTTTACACACGGGCTTCATGGAGCCCCTTAGAGGTCACAGGCATTGAAATGCAATCCCTGGCTGGCGGTGGTGGCGCACGCCTTTAATCCCAGCACTCGTGCGGCAGAGGCAGGCGGATCTCTGTGAGTTCGAGACCAGCCTGGTCTACAGAGCTAGTTCCAGGACAGGCTCCAAAGCCACAGAGAAACCCTGTC
>NC_022014.1:38475920-38478650 GCF_000317375.1 Microtus ochrogaster
AGAGCTAGTTCCAGGACAGGCTCCAAAACCACAGAGAAACCCTGTCTCGAAAAACCAAAAAAAAAAGATTTATTTATTTATTGTGTGTACAGTGTTCTGCCTGCATGAGTGCCTGTAGGCCAGAAGAGGGCATCAGATTCCATTATAGATGGTTGTGAGCCACCATGTGGTTAATGGAAATTAAACTCAGGACCTCTGGAAGAGCAGCCAGTGCCCTTAATCTGAGTCACCTCTCCAGCCCCATGAGTGAGTTTCCTAATATAATAACTGAAGGTCCACCTGATGCCATGCGACTCAGGCAGGTGAAAGAAGCCCATGGGTCTGTCTGGGTCCTCACAATCCAGGTTGCTTGAAGGCGTCCATAGGCCCATGTAATGTGGGTGGGTGCCATAGTCACGAACAAGTATAGGGTGGAGAAAGAGTGAGAGGCGAAATGGTTCGCTAGACCTTTTTACACATCTAACTATAGTAGGGTGCTGGGAAACGGAGTCTCCCGTGTGCCCGGGAAGAAGAGCAAACACAGATGTTGTGTGTGCCGCTTGGTCCCTCCGAAGCAGAAGGCATTGTGGGAGACTCTGCCATCTCCCAACTTGTCAAGGCAAATCTTTCTCTTATGAAGGCCACACAACGCTGCTCTCCTGCTGGGGGTGGGGACAGACTTAGGCATCCTTCCTCACCAGCCCAAGGCCACATGACTGCATATCTGGGCCTTGCCAACATTTGTGTCACCAGGATGTCACTCTGTAGAGAAGCACACCCTGCTGTGTGTCCCTCTGGGTGAGGGACTTCTACAGTACTGCAGCTCTCAGCTTTGCGGAAGGTCTGCATATTGCAGGACTTTAGTACTTCCTTGGCCAGTAGACGGCCACAGCAGCCCCCTCAGTGCTGACAACTGGGAGTGTTTCCAGGCAACGCCCAGCTTCTCTGGGGTGGGGACATGGCGTTCTGTGACCTCCGTGGCTGGCAGGTGCAGGAGATCTGTAGTGGAAGTGTGGAAAGAACCTCTTAGAAACCTAACAGAGGGCCAGCTGTATTGCTGATCCGTTTCAATTCAGATGCAGTCAGATCAGTACTGAAGGAGGTCTCTGCTGGGCTGGGGGCTTCGAGATGGACAGACAGACAGACAGGCCACTTCTGCTTCTGGAGCTCTTTAGAGAACAAGAAGTCCTCCTAGTGGCAGAGGTACAGAGGACTTGGTCATATGGGGCTGTGGAGATGGTTTCTGGTGGGTATACCCAGTCCCCAAGACAGGGAGTTCCATTATGCATTGTGGGAATCAGAAGAGCTTCTGGGTGGTCCTGGGGCCCCTGGCTCCACAAGTCCCTTTCACATTGGATTCAGTCTCCTTTCTGGTCCCATGTCCCCAGTCTCCTGTCTTTCTGATGGCCATCCTGCTGTGACTTGTTTTCTTTCAATTCCTGTATGTGTGTGGTTTGTTTCTTTTTCTTTTGGGGGTGGTGGTGGAGAACAGTCTCTAGGCATAGCTTTGGTGGTCCTGGAATTCATTTTCTAGACCAGGCTGGCCTCGGACTCACAGAGAGCCACCTGCTTCTGCCTCCAGAGTGCGGGGATTAATGGGATTAAAAGTCTACCACACCATGCCCAGCTACTTCGTTCCTGTCCCATTTCCAACACAGCCTCAGAAAACTGAAGGAGTGAATGAGCCCACAGGTGAAGGAGTACATTCCTGGTAACAGGACTGGAATCCCAGCTTTCAGAGACCCAGGCAGGAAAGCCTACCCGGGTGGCTGTGCACTCCTGTGATCCCAGCACTTGGAAGGCAGAGTCGAGAGAAAGAAAGACAAACCAACTTGAGAGTTCAAGGCCGGTCTGATGGGAAGATCCTGTTTCCAAACAAAACAACCCAACCATGGAGGGCTCCAGACAGCAGCCTGAGGAGGAGGGACCTGGAGATGTTATAGGGGTCTTGGGGGGTGGGGTGGTCTTCTGGGGGTATGGCCACTGAGTTCACTGAGTTCATTCTGTGGGACAACAGGAAAGAAGAAGACTGAAACAGCAAGAGAAAGTGGCCGGGTTTGGAGAATCTGAAGGCTCACCCCACAGAGAAAGTGGCCGGGTTTGGAGAATCTGAAGGCTCACCCCACAGAGAAAGTGGCCGGGTTTGGAGAATCTGAAGGCTCGCCCCACAGAGAAAGTGGCCGGGTTTGGAGAATCTGAAGGCTCACCCCACAGAGAAAGTGGCCGGGTTTGGAGAATCTGAAGGCTCGCCCCACAGAGAAAGTGGCCGGGTTTGGAGAATCTGAAGGCTCGCCCCACAGAGAAAGTGGCCGGGTTTGGAGAATCTGAAGGCTCACCCCACAGAGAAAGTGGCCGGGTTTGGAGAATCTGAAGGCTCGCCCCACAGAGAAAGTGGCCGGGTTTGGAGAATCTGAAGGAGCGGCAGACCTGGAGAGGATGAGGAAAGGGAGAACAGCAAACAGCTTCCGGCCAGATGGGAGGGGCCCAGAACCAGGAGTCTGTCTGGGCTGCTCTGGGTTGGATGTTTTAGAGGGTCCCCAATCTTCCCCTTTGCTAATTCCTTCTCCTGAATCGGTCCCTGATTGCCTTTGTATCCTTTCTTGGGTGGACTCTTTGACTTACCAGTGGGCTTTTTCTTTAGCCTATTAGAAGTGTCAGTAGAGCCGGGCGGTGGTGGCGCACGCCTTTAATCCCAGCACTCGGGAGGCAGAGGCAGGCGGATCTCTGTGAGTTCGAGACCAGCCTGGTCTA
>NC_022014.1:38478820-38482143 GCF_000317375.1 Microtus ochrogaster
AAAAAAAAAAAAGAAGTGTCAGTAGACACAAGGTAAACTCAAGGAATGAGAAGCAGGCCCTAGGTCTCTTTGAAAGGGTCTGTCCTTGCTTTCCTGACAGGCTTAGAGTCCCCAAACTCTCCCGCAGAAGGAGATGGCATGGCTCAAGATTGGGGAAGGGTAGGAAGAAGCAGGACAGGAAGAATTCTAGAAGGGGCAGCAGGATAAATGGGAAATCCAAGTTGGAAATGGGAAGTTATAGGGGTGGCTGGAGAGCCCAAGACATTGTGTGCCCACCGCACACAATGGCTGAGGTGAGTGGGTAAAGTTTAGTCACTGAGGTTGCCTGGAAGTCACTTTGTGTAGGGAAGGGATTCTCAGCTTCCTGCAGATGGGGGCAGGCAGGTTCTCCTCAGTAACCGGAGATGCCTTGAGAAACTGTGAGACCTCACGTCCGATTTTATATGAGCTGGTGGTATGGTTACCCCATCTCTTGGAACCTACTCCTGAAGAGGCAGGCTATTTAATTACAAATCATCAAGACACAAGACTCTTCTACAAAGACGAAAGGGTGACTGATGGCACAGGAAGACTCTCCATGGCATTAGCCACAGGAAGGCCACCTTGCATGGGGAGGGCAGAGGGCAGAGCCAAGAGCCAGGAGGTACAGGTGAGCATGACTTACCATATAGGATAGGCACCAGGTGCACTCCATGACCAAATAATTAAACAACCAACCAAACAGATAAATATTAAATTAATAGCAGGAAAATACACCTGCTGGGGAACTGGCCCCCTGGTGGCTGCTCGTGCAGCCTGCCATATCAGAACCTTTAAGCGAACCTGTTTTTGAGATGCTAAGCCAGGTGGAGATGCACCTGGAAGTGAATACAGACAACAGGGAGTTTCCTTGACTCAGAACCAAAAACAAACACGTGCCCCTAAAAGTCCTGCATGTGAGCCAGGCATGGTGGCACGTCTTTAATCCCAGCACTCAGGTGGTAGAGGCAGGTGGATCTCTGTGAGTTCGAGGGCAGCCTGGTCTACATAGTGAGTTCCAGGGCAACCAAAGCTACATAGTGAGATCCTATGCGGCTTGTTTATGGCAACTGTTAGGTTTCTGAGGTAGTATAAAGACATGGGAGTCAGAAAAAGAGGCAGGGGCCTGACCTTTGACAGAAGGGACTATGTTTATTGGTGCACACAGCAAGGGACAGATTCTCTCCTATTGAAAGTTAAAGAGTCTGCTGGAGAAAAAAGATGGCTGCAGCCCATTATAGGGGCAGACTGAGGGGGCAGACATGGACCCAGTGTGTAGCTCGGGTTTCCCTCCTGGAAGTTGCTCGCCCAAGGCAAGACAAGCTGTTCAACAGATCCAACGCACACTCCATCCTAGGGTGACCAAGCAAGGTCAAGCACGATTATCTGTGACCTCGTAGAAATCCTGTTTACAGTCCAGGCACTCTATTAGCAGCGTTCTTCAGAGCAGTCCAATGCGAGAGCAGCTGGTAAATGCAGTGCAGTCTGTCTGATTCAGGGTGAGGGCCAGCTGGGGAAGGAAGCAGCCCAGACTCCTGCCAAGCTGAACATGGGAATCTGGTTCTGAGGGAGACACCGGGACACAAGCGCTGTATGTCCTACAAGCCCATGGCTGTGATGTGTCCAGATGGCAAGGCTAGGAGACTGGGCATCGCAGAAGGTACCAAGGACGATGCGTGGGCATAGACAGAGTGCTGTGGGTGGGGCCCGTTCTGGGACAGGTCACGAAGGTTGCAAGACACTGAAAATTGCTCATAGACATGGGGTTTACATATGGACATGCATAACTGCACATTTAAGAGCTTTAAATTGATTTCTGTGGTGCTGGGGATGGCATCCAGAGTCTCAGGCAGCTAAGCAAGTGCTCCCTCACCGAGCTGGAGCCCATGTTGCAATACATCTTTAGGGACTACTTCACATTCAGTTTCTCTGCAAACCTAAAAAGCTTTTGTGGTTCAAATATGAAGCATCCCCCATGGGGTCATGTGTGAACGCTCAGTCCTCAGCAGCTGGTGCTGTTGGAGAATTGTAGAGATTGTAAGAGGTGAGGCCTCACTGGAGGAAGAGGGTCCCTGAGCCAGTCCTTAGGTCAGCTCGGCTTCGGTCTGGTTTGCTGAGATGTAAACAAGCTGCCTCCCACTCCCATCACCACAGAGCTGTGTGCTGCCATACTGTCCCTGCCGTGGTGGAATATGTCTCCTCGATCTGTGAACCCAAATAAATAACCCCCCTTTTATTTTTTGAGGCAGGATCTCCCTTCCCTATGAAGCCTTGACTGTTCTGGAACTACTCGCTCTGTAGATCAGACCGGCCTCAAATTCAGAAATCCGACTCCCTCTGCCTCTCAAGTGCTGAGATTAAAGGTGTGTGCCACCACCGACTGACAAATCTTTCCTTAAACTGCTTTTTAGGTATTTGATTGCAGCAACAAGAAAAGTAAGGAATCCACATTTCTCATTGTTAAAAGAGTCAAATGAGACTGGGGTGGGGCAGCATCCCAAGGAAATCAGTGGCCCTGAGCTTTAAGGTATATCTTATGGGCTAAGCTGTGGTGGGACACCCTTGGCCTGTTTCAGTGTGCTCACTGCCCGCCTGTTCTACCCCTTTCTCTCCGGAGAGAATGCCAGCACCACCTTCAGCAGAGATGACCTTCACCTGTAGGACGTGTGTGTCTAGGTCATCAAGAGAAGAGCAATGTGTTGGGTTGTCAGGCACAAGAGGGTTTGGGGGTTCAGTTCCTCTACTCTTTCAATGTTGAGTATGGAGATACATAAACTCACAGACAGGCCCTAAGTTCTCTCAGACTATACACATATGCCCCAAGAGGGTGAAACACACCACACACACACACACACACACACACACACACACACACACACTGAAGAACAGATAATCAGTGTCTCTGGTGCTGGGACCTGAACTCTCCTCAGAAAGCCTGTGATGTTGTTGCCCCTGTGACTTGTCTGATCATGGCATTATTAACTTTTCTAATAAACACCTTACCCCCAAAGGGTTAATTACCTAAAGGCTTTCAGTGGACTGTGAAGCTCTGGACAGGAAAGTTGACGACTAACACCATGGAAGCTCCTGATCACCAGACCCGTAAACCAAGTTCGTCTGTATCTCCTATTTCCATCCTAAAAAACCCTGAGACCCTATACCACGTATACAAAGACTCACTTCTGCTGGGCGGTGGTGGCGCACGCCTTTAATCCCAGCACTTGGGAGGCAGAGGCAGGCGGATCTCTGTGAGTTCGAGACAGGCTCCAAAACCACAGAGAAACCCTGTTTCGAAAAACCAAAAA
>NC_022014.1:38490178-38494109 GCF_000317375.1 Microtus ochrogaster
TATATATATATACACAGCTTTAATAGACTTACAGAACCACTGTTCCTGCGGAGACCAAGAAAGCAGAAGCAGAAGCTGGGAGCACGCTTGCCAAATTTATATGCAAACATTAGCCCGAGGCGAACACGCCCCCTTAGGGGCGGGACTTATCCCTACACTGAAGATGCCTGTCTTTTTATTTCCATGTCACCTCAATCAATTCTTATCTAACATCCCTAATAATCCATCGTGATGTTCCTCTTGAGGCCTCTCTATCCCTCTAGCAGTCCATCACAATGTCCCTCTTGAGGCCTCTCTATCCCAGACATTTCAACCATGAGAATGGATACACAGACAAGTGTGGAATACACATACTGAAACAGACACCATTAGACACACGGAAACGTGCACTGGCATGTATGTGCGTATACACACTGATGGACACACTCAGAGAGGCTCACATCACACACACACATTCATGCATGCCCATGAGCACGCATGCATGCACACACACAGAGCTGAAATACAGGACCAATACTTCTCTTCTACTTGGGAGCCAATGGACCAACATGTGTAAAAACCATCAAGAGGACATGAGGCTGGCCAGGAGGAGCTGCTGGCCTAGCATTTCCTGTAGCCTGAGTCACTGTGACTTACCTGCCCAGGAGATACTTGGCTACCTGGTGTGTGAGAGCCTTCTCCAGATAGTCACAGATAGTGAGTAAGGCCTGGGCTGGTGTAAAGGGACAGGGAACAGCCCTGTGGTCAGGGTAAGGTACTATGGACCCATCGTCTTTCAAGGGCTACATCTGCTAACATGGTCATTCATTGGTTGGATGTGCTGCTTCTCCTGAAGTCACAGTGGATGGGACAGTGGTGATGAATAACACCAAGAGCCATCCCTTCACCCTACCCACTCCTAGGTCTACATAACCAACTGCACACAGTTTTTATATACAGTCAAAGAGACAAGCAACACAGTCAGGCCCAGAGCCTGCAGTGAAAGTCTGTATACCCAACATTGAAAGGGCAATGGTTGGATAAGAATGTTTGCTGGACAAGAATCCCATCTTTCATTCAGCCTTCACTCAGAAGTCCAGGTTATGTGTCTGTAAGTGCATGTAGCTACATAGGGAGAGAGTGCTCAGGAGCCAGGACTTGAGTCCTATTTCCAATTCTTCCTGGTTTGGGGGATGTTGCTTAGACCTCTGAGCCTCATTTTCTGATTGGTAAGCTGGATTTCTGGAAGGTTCAGGGAATGTTTATCAACAGCATGGTGGGAGGCCGGTGCATGGAGCACACAGTGTGCGGCGGTTCCTAGTGACTATCTGGTGTCCATGTAAACCTGGCTCCTGCCTCAAAGGGAACAAGAGACTGTTTATTCTGGTGCCAAATATCTGTGGCTATGGCTGGGGAACATGGATTTGGTTTACCCCAAATAAAATGTTCCAGTCTGTAAACAGTTTTGTGGAGTCTTTATAGTTGTACAGCAAAAGAAAGTTTTAAAAAAAATCAGGATGCTTTTCAAATATATTGGTGGGAAGCTCAGGTAGACCGGTCTTAGCGATGTAGGGAGGTCTCTGCTGATGGCACAAGGGTAAGAGCCAAATATGAGTGACCATGGCCTAGAACACAGCTTCCACTCTCCCCAGATGCCATGCTCAATGAAGGGGCAGGCTCAGAACTCTTTATGGTAACAGAACAGAGCATCCACAAATCAGGACACTCTTGAAAACACATCAGTGGACACGCCAGGTAGGGGTTTATGACCGCACGGGGAGAACCCTGCTATTGGCTTTGGTCGCTGTCTGAGAGGGTTCTCAGTCCGCTGACTGGTGGAAAACTAGGGTTTTGTGAACACATTTCCAAAAGGTTCTTACTTGCTTGTGACGGGATGTTAGGTCTGACACAAATATAGGCAACGGGGCTAAAGATGGCCCCAGATAAACTGTGATTAAGATCTGGACCTGCAACATTCCAACTCTTTTACGTCACCGAAGGTCTGATTGGTCTACGGACCTTTGTAGACACAGTGTCTCCCTAGGAATGCTTGTCCACACTGCTGTGGACCTCAGATGCTATTGGATACATTCTTAGCTCAGGCTGGTGGAAGCGAGAGTCTGTTAATAACACATCTCAAAAGGCATCCCTTAAGGCACAAGGATGTTAGGCTAGACAAGAGCAGGTGACAAATGGCATGTCAAGGAGGCTAAAGATAGTTCCAGATAGTTTGGATTTACAACATTCCAGCTCTTCACAACCGTGGACTTGTAATCACTCAGTCAGCCTCAGAGAACCTTTAACATAGTTGGTGGCTGTTTTTCTGGGAGCTTCGGCTCACACCAGTTGTCTTCAACCGGGGGTTCTACTGTCCTCAGAGCCAGCAGCTAGAAGTGCATCTAAAGACTTCTTTCATGGGTGAGGGCCAGGGTGTTCAATATCCTCCCCTTTGACAAGGTTACACAAATCACAGGGAAGTTGTCTTGCCTTATGCCCTGTACCCTGAACCTGAGCCCACTCTTTCTGCCTTTGTCCTGGGAATTGAACTCAGGGCTGCTGAACTCCATACTCAGCCTTGAGCAGACTCTATCTGGGCACTGAACTTATAGGTAAAGAGGTAGGGCCTAGGGGAACCGAGCAGGGGCGGGAACCAGGGCAGGTTGGCTAAGGGCCTCTGGGTAGTACCTGTAGTCACCCACGAACCCAGCAGCCCGGTGTTAGTTACAGATGTCTCTTTAGTCCCAGGACACAGGACATATCATCTCCTTTCTCCTGTTAGCACCCTGTGCCAGTGTTAACATGTGCCCACCAAGTGTGGGCCTGGGAATGCTGGTGACAGCTGCCACTACTCACCATGTCTAATAACCAAGAGGAACAGCACAGGTGGGTATACATGCCTGTCATTTTGGCATTCAGGTGGCTGGGGCAGGGGGACTACCAAGAATTCAAGGCCACGTCGGGAATTCTATGCTAACCAGGGTAAGAGAGCGAGGCCCTTTCTCAAAACAAAACAAAACAAAACATTATAGCAAAAAATCCAGTCCAACCCAACAGAAAAGCAAAAACAAAAATACAGGTAGAGAAATGGCACATTCCTAGCCCGTGACAGTGCACCTGCGGGGACATTCCTGGTTAAAGCAGCAGAGCACTCACTGAGTCATGACACATCTCAGAAACCCTTGGCGTGAGCTCTCCCAAGTTGCTAATGTCATTCTTCAGCTTCTGAAATGGCATTTTTGAGGCAGGATTTCATTCTTTTTTTTGGGGGGGGGGAGGTACTGGAGGGACAGCCATGAGTGCTTGGGAACTGAACGCTTATATTTTTGGCTGTGAGCCTAGCCTTTAACAGCTGAGCCGTCCCTCCAGGCCCAGGATCTCATTCTGTAGTGGAGGCTGGCCTAGAGGGTGTAACCCTCCTGCTTCAAGTCTTCCAAGTGCTGGATTAGAGACATGTGCCACCACATGTTTTTGATGTCTTCTTTATAAAAAAAAATTGGTTAATTAATTAATTGTGTGTGTGTGTGACCATGTGCATGTGTGTGTGTTGCACACATGGGGTTAAGGGACAACTTTTGGGATCTGGTTCTCTCTTTCCACTTGGACCATGGGGATTCCACTCAGGTCCTCAGACTTGGTGGCAAGAGTTTTTACCCTCTGAAGCTTCTCATTTCCTCTCCTCCCTCAGTATATTTCTTTTCTTCTTTTTCTCTTTCTCCTCTGCCCCAACTTGAAACAAGAACTCACCATGTAGCCCTGCTGTCCTGAAACTCACTATGTAGACCAGGCTGGCCTCTAACAGAGATCTGCCTGCCTCTGACTCTGCCTTCTGGGTGCTGGGATTAAAGATGTGTCCCACGATGCCCTGTCCCCACTATATATATATATATTTTTTTTTTGGTTTTTCGAGACAGGGTTTCTCTGTGGTTTTGGAGCCTGTCCTGGAACTAGCTCT
>NC_022014.1:38494209-38495892 GCF_000317375.1 Microtus ochrogaster
TCCTGGAACTAGCTCTGTAGACCAGGCTGGTCTCGAACTCACAGAGATCCGCCTGCCTCTGCCTCCCGAGTGCTGGGATTAAAGGCGTGAGCCACCACCGCCCGGCTTCCCACTATATTTCTAATGGACAAAGACAGAACAAAGCCAGCTCTGTGTGGCCTGTGATCTTAGAACAGCGTATTATCAGGACTGTCTCAGTGTGGATGTAGGCTGGGCTGTTTGCCAGCTGACAGTGTTAAGTGTCTGTAAATTCTCATCCTGAGCATCGTGCTGTGTGTTGACAGAGTGTCTGTTCATGGGGTCCCAGTGAAATCCACCCTTATCCCTCAAACAGTTTGCAAGAAAGCAGAACATAAAATCAGAAGCAGATGAAACACATGCGAAGAAATGCAGACACAAATCCACAGGAGCCCGTGGAAAACTCTTGAGTGTTTATTGTGGCTTGAAATTTTTTGAGATAGAAAATCCTTAAGGTACAAATTTTCTGAAAAAGAAAAAAATGAAAAAAAAATGCCTAAGTCTGGGGTGTAGCTCTATAATAGAGCTCGTGCCTAGCTGGGGCCCCGGGTTTGATCCCTAGCACTGCATACCAAACAGCACCCCCAAACACACAGAAGTGGCCACACGTGTATGAAACGGTACAGAAGGAAAACACCTAGGAAAGCATCGTGGTTCCCTCTTTGTAGATCCACTGTGTGTGAGAGCGAGTCATGTCACGAGACCAAAGGCCTGTGCAGTGTGGGAAGTCAGCCTCATGCTTAGCACACAGTTCATTTTGGCTGATGCTTCCCTGGGAACCGGGAAAGCAGTCCTGGTGGGGGTGGGACTGTGGACATGCAGCATGCGGCTTGAATCTGCAGCCTGGCTGATTTTTCCTGCATTTGCTCTCAGCTTCCATGACAAACATTTTCAAGTCTACAAAATAGATGTGTGGTTGCCAGCGTCCCCCGCTCATTCCCATTGCTGACACAGACCTTCTGTCTCTTGCTCTGTGCCTTATATGCCGGCTTCTGTGTGGGGCAGTCTTCAATTGCTGCAAGAAGCCCCCTGGGGTGGCTCTTCTGGCTGGATCTGCTCCCAGCTTTTGTCTCTCTGAAGACATATTCACTTTGCTTCATTTCATTTTCATTTTTTTTGTTTTTTTATTGCTTTGAAGAGACAATCATGACCACACAACTCTTAAACTCATAAAGGAACCCCACCCCCGCTATTTTTAAGTGTTTTTTGTTTGTTTGTTTGAGACAGGGCTTCACTGTGTAGTTCTGGCACTCGCTTTGTAGACCAGGCTGGCCTCAAACTCACAGAGATCCACTTGCCTCTGCCTCCCGAGTGCTGGGATTAAAGGTGTGCTCCACCACCGCCAGGCAAGGAAACCTACAGAGGAACCCTGTCTTGGAAAATCAAAATAAAAAAAATAAATAAAAATATAAAGTCTTGCTCTCTTGCCTGGGCTAGCATTGAACTCATGGGCTCAAGGGGTCTTCCTGTTGCCTCAGCTTTCTTAGTAGATTAGAGTAGGTAGTTGAATGTCACCCAGCCTGTTTTGGGCCTTCATTTTTGAAGAATAATTTCACTCAAGCAAAGCAGAGCCTTGACCCCATTCATCCAGCAAATAGATGAGGAGTTTTGAGGAGGCACCAGGTGTGTGTGGGCACCAGGTGTGTGTGGGCACCAGGTGTGTGT
>NC_022014.1:38495992-38522817 GCF_000317375.1 Microtus ochrogaster
AGGTGTGTGTGGGCACCAGGTGTGTGTGGGCACCAGGTGTGTGTAGGCACCAGGTGTGTGTAGGCACCAGGTGTGTGTGGGCACCAGGTGTGTGTAGGCAGAAGCGTCCAGGGGAGCTGAAGCAGAGTCCTTGTTCTCTGAGAAGGGAAGAGTGTGGCTGGCAGAGGAAACCAGAGATGCTAAGGCCGGGTGACTGGCAGGAATGTGAGAAGAGGCCAGTGAGGTCAGAGTGAGTCCGGCTTGAAGAGCAAACGGAGCTTCTCAGATTGAGCTGGGATGAGACCCTGAGGTGGTGGGAGAGATGAACCACAGCAGAGAAAGGAGCAGAACCAAGAAGGCTTTTAAACACCAAGTGAGTGCTGGAGCCCGTGCTAGAGTTCTAGGGATCAGATTTTGTCCGGGCGGGGGGGGGGGGAGGTGGGTTTCAGAGGTAGGTGAGGGGCAGTCTTGGCCTTGGCTTTGAATGGTAGCTTTAAAGCCTGTCCATTACTCAGAGATGGTGGCATCAGCTTCCTCAGGACAGAGAACAGCCTCCGCCCCAACAGGACTGCTGGGTAGCTTCCAAGAAGCAAGAGGCTCTTGAAGTGCTGAGCCCAGGGCTTGCAGTCTGCAAGAACTCATCTTAGACATGGTCAGGAATTTGAGAGTCAGAGGGAGCAGGCTGCTTTCCCGAGGCTTCACAACCAGAGAGTGGTGGGGCAGGGAGCCCGGTGGCAAGAGGAAACTTTGGTTTTCAGCTTGGATGACAGGCCTGGTCTTGTGTCTTTCCCATTCCACAGACAGGGTCAGTATGACCCAGAAAGCTGCCTGGCCCAAGAGCTACCGCTTATAGCAGCGGCAGAACTGTTCATTCAGCATTGCTTGTGGAGTGCCTGCTTTCTATCAGGCATCGGCTGAGGTACCCAGGGAAGATAGAAACCCTGCTCTGGTGAGGTGCACAGCCAGTGGGGCTACCCAGAATAAAGGGGGCAAGTGAAGTAGATTTGCTAGAGAGTGACAGGACCGTGAGGAGAAATCTAGTGGGCAAAGGGGAAGGAGCACACGGACAGGTTAGCCTGCACAGTAGGGTGGAAGGGGACACTCGAGTGGAGTCTGGAGTGGGTAAGGAAGGATCTAGGAGAAATCTGGGGAAGAGCATCCATGCTGAGGCAACAACCCATACAACAACCCTGATGGGGACACATGGCTAAGAAACACGTCTTAGTTGGTGTTCTATTGCTGTGAAAAGACACCACGACCAAGGCAACTCTAATAAAAGAAATCATTTAACTGGGGGCTTGCTCACAGTGTCAGGGGTTTAGTCTGTTATCATTGTGGCAGGAAACTTGACAACAGGCATGGCGTGCATGGTGCTGGAGAAATAGCTGAGAGCTATATCCTGATCTGCAGGCTGAGAAAGAGAGGAACTGGGTCTGGCCTGGACTTTTGAAACCTCAAAGCCAACCCCCAGTGACACACTTTCTCCAACAAGGTCAGACCTCCTAAGCCTTTTCAAATAGTGCCACTCCCCGATGACTAATATGAGCCTGGGGGAGGGGGGTGACATTCTCATTCAAACCAGCACACTGTGTGTAGGAGGAAGAGGAGGCGATAGGAAGCAAGGGTTGGTGAGCTTTAGAGGCTGAGGTGCAGAGAAACAGCTGGCTGATACTGTGGTGGAGAACTGGGTTCCGATGAATTTACTCAGGCGCCCTTTTGCCAGCATGTAGGTCACTTAAAGGGCTGCTGCCCAAGCCTAATGTGGAAGGGAACGCGTGGGAACTCTGCAGAGCCTACACATCCAGATGACCTCTGCTCTGGAAAGATCTCCCACCGCACCTAAACCTGACCCCTGCAGAGCCTGCTCACCAGAGAACAAGTATGCTGAAGACTAGAAACTCATTTTATGGATAGAAAATAGATTGTAAGCCGGGAAAGGATTAGGCTGTACCAACGGCATTCAATTAGCAATGCTAATTTGATCAGTAAAAGCCTATTTTGATGACCCCTCTCTCTCCTGCCCCAGGAGCTGCCACATCCAGATCCAACACAGAGAGAAGGCAGTCTGGAGGCAATCCTCTGGGCCAAAGGGCCATCTGGAGCTGACTAGAAGATGCTCTGCCTTAAATGGCTTCTAGGCATGATAAGCAGAGAGAACTCTAAGGATAAAAAAGAGGTCCATTTATTGAAACTTGAGGAATCAAGAGTGGAGTGAGCAGGTGTCAAGAAGGAACACCACAACAGAGGAGCAGGCTGCTTTGAGGTGGCGAACTTCCCATTACTTGGGACGTGTAAACAGCGTGCCCTTCCACTCCTCAAGGAAGCCAGGGACGAAAATGCCCATGGTTAGAGACTGCCTGAGTGACTTCTCTTCAAGCTCAAAAGTAGAGGCTTCCAAAGACCCTGAGGGAAAACTTCTGCCTCAAAATATCGTCCTTTGGCTTGTGATTAGAACTCCAGTTACATTTCAAGTGGCAAGTTTGGCTTCCGGACACCAGGAGAGCTACTCTGGTGGGGTGATTTGAGTAGGGGAGAGGATCCATTGCATCAGTTCTGATGTGACCTTTAACCTTTACCTTTCTCTGCCTTCTGAAAAAAGCAAACACACAGAAATTCACAATCACGGTTCAATAAAACAGCCAGAGGTATCCGGTAGTTGAGAAGACTGGACCTTCAGTGGAGAGCATGTCTGGGACATGCGGGGGATGCCAGTTAGTAGACCTCTAGCTAGAGGGTCTCTGCTGACTGTCATGGCTTGTGGCACTGAGCAGGGCCAGGCTTCTGATTGTGAGCAGCACCGCAGGGGTCATTCGGAGACTAGCCAGTGAGCCCATGTGTCCAGTCCAGCAGCAGCCAGTGCTAGTTCCCATCGGTCAGTTCCTTCCTTTGAGACAGTATGTACTGTCTTTTCCTCCTAAGCAAGGGAAAGCTGGGCTTGACCCCAGAGCTAGAATGTGTCCTTCAAAGCCAGTGTCCCTCCTGTCTCCTCCGTCTGCTTGTCCCACCATAGCCATTTTGTGAAGACGGGAACCATCTGTGAGGTGGTCACACAGAACTAAGCCAGGCTTTACTTGGTTCTTGGTGCAGGGGGCAGGAACAAGGTGGAGAGAAGTGATCCACAAGGAATTAGGAAGCAGCTGAAGTGGGTGATGTCCCACCTGGCTTCGGGCTGGGCTGAGTGACTGAGCAAATCTTAGAGTTTTGAATTCTATTTCTCTGTAGATCTAGCTAGCTACTAAAGGGATTGTCCTGCACCCAGTCACCTGCTCCCCACATTCCATCACCATGTAGAGCTTGCCTATGAAGGAATGAGTGGAGGAGGAAGGTATGGTTGAATCAAAGGCTCTGGGGGCTTTGGGGCACCCAGAGGAGCCGTGTTGGTGTAGAGAAGCTGTGGTTTGCCTGGCACTACCTCTAAGTTGTGGTGAGGGACACTGACCTGGGCTAAAAGCAAGATGGTAGAGGGTGTACATAAAGTTCCTTATGCCGGGTGATGGTGGTGCACGCCTTTAATCCCAATAATAGGGAGGCCGAGGCAGGTGGATCTCAGTGAGTTTGAGGTCAGCCTGGTCTACAAAGCAAGTTCCAGGCCAGGATAGCAAGGACTGCTACACAGAGTAAACCTGTCTCAAAACAACAAACAAAAAAGTTACTTATATTTCCTGTCCACTGTTTGCAGTCCAGTCCTGTCTACTGAAGGACCTAACTCCTAACTTTCTATCCCTTAGGGACCACCTTTCAGGTAAAGCTTGATCCTTATGATGGAAAGGAGTTTCAGAAGCCAGTTTAAAGCAAAGTTTACTGGGAAGAAGGTTTAGAATAGATATATACGCATGGGGATTAATAAAAAGAGGTGCTCAGATGAAAGACACAGAGAGTGTGGGGGTGGGCTTCTCAGAGAGCCACACATAAATGCCGGTAGCCCATAGAAGCCACTCGGGTGACTCTCAAGATACATCTTAGAGGGCTGGTGGTACCTGCACCCCCTCGATAAACGAGATGATAAGAGTAGTTCCAGATGTTATTGTAATCTGGAAAAAATAAACCCACGGGTTGCACAAGGGGGGGGGAGTGTGTGTAATCAAGAAATATCTTATACTGTAAATGGGGCTTGTGAAACTCCTAGAGAATTGCAGGGTTTTTCTGTTTTTTTTTTTGTTTTTTTTTTTTTTTTGAGACAGGGTTTCTCAGTAGCTATGGAGCCAGTCCTAGAACTCACTCTGCAGACCAGGTTGGCCTCGAACTCAGAGATCCACCTCTGCCTCTGCCTCCGGAGTGCTGGGATTAAAGGAGTCTACCACCACCACCCGGCGAGAATTGTTGGTTTGTAACTGGAAAAGGAGAAAGGCCATATACTTTCAGGCCTTAAAGTTTGGCAAATTGCTATTTTAATAGTCCTCTTTGAAAATATCCCCGTCTAAGAGGAACACTGTCTCTATGTAGGCAACCTTCACAGCAAGAGTTAATTGTGCTAGAATTCTTGATCCTCAGCTGGCAAAAGTGTTACAATCATACTCTGGAATGAGGGTCCTTCTTTCCGTAAATGTCCATGTCTTTTTAGCCTATTTCAGAGGAAACTAGCTGGGGTGCAGCTAATGGGCCCAAAGTAGCAGCGTAGGAGCCTCAATCTGAGGGACATCGCCCGGAGTCCCTCTGTAACCAGCAGTCTCTCTCCAATAGTGCCCTGGGACTTGTAGTCCTCCGCTACTTGCCACTTGGAAGTGCGCCCCACGAGGCAGTGTTGGGAAACTACATTTCCCAGAAGGCCAGGAAACGTTGGGGACACGAGAAAAGACTCCCGGCCGGCTGCGCTTCCTTAAATGCCAAGGGACTGGGTCCCCAGCCAAGTGGCGCGGGGCGAGGTCCCCACGTGTCACCTCCTGAGGAGGTTCACGGGGTGGAAGGAAATACGAGCCCGAAGCTGCATTTATGAGCAGCTCGGCGGCGGGACACGACTGCTGTGGAGGCTTTGGCAATATCGACTTCAGGAAGGTATAACTCGCACAACAGTTCCGCTCAACCGAGAGGGATGGTCAAGGCCAGAGCCGGTAGGCGACGCCTACAACGCTTGGTGGGCGGGGCTACTCCGTTCCTAAGCAACGATGGGCAGGGCCGGGAGGAGAGGGGCGGGCGCGATTGGTGGTGGTAGTAGTAGCAGGGATTGCGGGAACGTGAAGGAGTTGTGTCACCTCTGTTGTAGCATAGGGGAGCCTCTGTGTCTGTGATTATATAGCCCAGGGAGATTGTGCATGGAAGGCTCTGGGAAGGTGTGAGCCTGGGGATTTGCATGTGAGTTCCTGGAGTTATGTAGTCGGAGTTGCACGTCCAGCGTGTGAGTGTGTTCAGGGAGAAGGCGGCTAACTGCATTTGGGTGGCTGCTGTGTGGTAGTGTGGCAGGCGTCATTGCCCCTGGCTTCACACATCTGGTCCCCTCTTTGGTCTCCTGGTCAGAGGAGTGGAGAACGCAGTGCCTGGTCGGGACGGGATGGAAGTGGTGGACCCCTGGCCCCTTGGTGCTTGGTTCGACATCCCGCACACTCCTGGGCATCTCCCCAGGCTTCTGATTCTATCCGAGTCTCCTCTTCTGCTTGTTGCCTCCTCCTCCTGCTGCCTCTGATCCACTTCATTTGTTCCCTTTTTACATGCCTCCATGTGCACGTGTTCATTTATTCGCAGGCATGGTCGATATTCAGAACGGAACTGCTGAGGTCCAGTTTCTGGGGGCAGGCAAAGGCTGGCCATCACTGAGCTTTCCTTCGTGTAAAGAGACTACAGGCATAGAAGTAGTTGTTGAAAGGAGAGGGAACTGATCTGATTTTAGAAGAGCAGTTGAAGGTTTGCCTTGTGTGCCAGGGAAGGGTAGAAACATAAGCAGTGAGTGATAAGCCATTGGGGTAGGAGTTCCTTTTGGAGAGACAGGAGGCACACAGGAGGGAACATGCTCTTACCCACTGGTGTTAAGAGCATGAAGGATGGTTGAGGGATATGGGTGGGCATTGGATGTTGGAGAAGAGCTTCTTTAGAATATTTGTTACTGAAGAATATCCTCCATCCAGCTAGGTGAGTGGCAAGTCCTAACTGCATCTCCAGCCTTTGCTCCCCCCACCTCTCCCCTATCCTCTCTTTATCCCCCCCCCCTTTTTCTCTTGGGCATGTGAGACAAGTCACCCCAGCCAAGGCTCCAGTGAGTTATGCTTTCTAACGCAGTGCATCAGCCACAGCAAGAATACTGGCTGGAGTGGTGGGTAACCTTGAACTTGGGAGTGGGGAAGATGTGAGGGGACAGACAGGGGGTAGGAAACAAGACCTGTATAGGCCTGGAGCCAGAGACGGGAATCTGTCCTGCCTGGGATAGCGCCCTGGGTGTGAAGCTTTCCTGTCCTCCCACTAACCCTCTCAGTTCTAGTGGGTTTTCCTATCCTGCGTGCTCCCAGCCTCATACAGCTGGAGACCCAGGGTCGGTTCACGAGATAGGTCAGGATGACCCTTGTTGACTAACATTGTGGGCTTTTTCTATCACAGCCTGGTCAGCACCGTTAAGCTTCCTATTTTCAAGGGCTTTTTTTTTCTTAATAAAATAAAAGTAATAATATCACTGTCTTAGTTACTTTATTATTGCTGTGATAAGACACCATGACCCAAGTAATTTATAGGACAGTTTCTTGGGGGCTTGCAGTTCCAGAGGGTTAGAATACACGAGCAGCATGGTGGGGAGTGTGGCAGCAGGCAGACAGGCATGGCACTGGAGCGGTAGCTGAGAACTCACATCTTGATCCATAAGTAGGAGGCAGAGGGAATTAACTGGGAATAGCATGGACTTTTGAAGCCTCAAAGCTCATCCCCAGTGACACACCTCCTCCAGTAAGGGCAGGTGTGGAAACATACCCTTCACAAACAGTTCCACAGACTGTGGAACAAATATTCGAACATATGAGCCTATGGGGGCTGTTCTCATTCAAACCACGACATTATACAACATTACCATTGTGCTCTTATGCAGGAAATTTTCCTCTTTCAAAATCTCAGGGTAAAATAGTTAGTCCCTTGCCCAAGAAAACTTAAGGTTCTTCTTCACCTTTGGACACTTGCGCTGAGGTGCTCCTCAGTGCAATGGAAGTGTTGTGTGTCCCATATATAGTTTAGACTTTTGTGTTGGGCACGTGCCTAATGTGTTCAAGACCCCGAATTTGATCCCCATCATCTCAACAAACAAAAGCAGTATTTTTTTTTAAGTAACCACATTATTTAAGGAGAAATATAAAAGAGGGGCTCAGTAGATGGCTTGTTCTGCAGAGTGCTTACTTGCTGTGCACACATGAGGACCTGAGTTCAGATTTTCAGCATCCACATGAAAGTTTGGGTGCAGCTTTAGCAGCTGTAAGCCCAGCTCTAGAGAAGTGGAGACAAGAGGACACCTGGGTCTCTCTGGGCATCCAAGTCGGTGAGCTCCAGGTTCAGTGAAAGAGCCTGTCTCAATGGGGCTGGAGAGATGGCTCAGAGATTAAGAGCATTGGCTGCTCTTCCAGAGGTCCTGAGTTCAATTCCCAGCAACCACATGGTGGCTCACAACCATCCATGATGAGACCTGGTACCTCTTCTGGCCTGTAGGTATACATGCAGAACATTGCATACATAATAAATAAATAAATCTTCAAAAAAAATAAAGTAGACATTTAATATCAATCCATGGCCTCCACAAATACCACCATATACACACAAAACAAAAAGCAAAGCAAAATTTTCCCAAACTACAATTTTCCTCCATGTCACAGTTTTCTTATCTGTATGTTACTCATCCAGATTGAAAAAAATATAATTCCCTAAACATATAGCAGTATGTGTTGGGATGTGATTTAGAGCATATGATTAGACACCATGCCATTTAACATGAAAGACTTTGGCTTCCTAGGGTGCTGGGGTTTGCAGTGGGTGTGGGCACTGAGGGATGTCTGTGTTTGGTTATTAACTGTGTATAAGGCTATTTCACCATGTGGTGCTACATACAGCACTCACAGCTTCCTGTTGCTGGTGGCCGCTGTGCAGTACTGGACAGTCCAGCTGTTGAGGAACAGGCCCTTAGCCAGGTACATGTTAACCCACTTGGCTGTTACTATAGTCTTGTTTGTGTGTTTAGTTTAAAAAGTATTGATTAGGGCACAACCCAAGGTCCTTCTGTTCCCCAGTGTGGCAGTTGTATGAAGCAGGCTGAGAAGGGCCTGCCTACCTGTGTGAGTACTTCTGAAACTCAAGGTGCTGTCTGCTTAGGGCATCCAGGTTTGTAGGTCACCTTGGGATACTCAGATCCAAGGAACGAGCCATGCCCAGCCATCTTCCCCCTTTTTATGAGAACTTTTCTGCTCAAGGGAGAAGGTGGGTGATAATGTCACAAACTCAGCCTAGGTGTCACAAAATGTGCTTCAGTGTTGTAGAGGGTTGCTTGTTCAACCCGGCCGCCTGGCTTGCTTAGCCCTGAAATAACCACACAGAAACTGTATTAATTAAATTACTGCTTGGCCCATTAGCTCTAGCCTCCTATTGGCTAACTCTCACATCTTGATTTAACCCATTTCTATTAATCTGTATATCGCTACGTGGCAGTGGCTTACTGGGAAAGATTCAGCATGTCTGACTCTGGCGGCTCTGTGGCAGCTCTCTGACTCTGCTTTCTTCCTCCCAGCATTCCATTTAATTTTCCCCACCTACCTAAGTTCTGCCCTATCAAGGGCCCAAAGCAGTTTTTTTTATTAACCAATGAAAGCAACACAAAGACAGAAGGACCTCGTACACCACTTCAGGTTTTGGTTTTTCATCTATCAGCTGAATGTAGAAACAGCTATGGACAACGCTCTTCAGAGGTCAAAGCCCTGCACTCAGGAAGCTGAGGCAACTCTCAGCCCCCTTTGTGATAGCTGTGCCCGAGTGCCCTGCTGGAGACCAAGCTTGGTGGCAGACATGGTGTGACTTGACGATCACGGTACTCAGCTTTTCTAATGCTGTGACCAAATACCCTAGGGAAAAGATAAAAGGTTTAGTTTGGGTCACAGTCTCAGATGCTTCATCCCATGGTCACTTTCTCTGTTGCCTTTGGGCTGTGGTGGCATGGTACATCATCGTGAGGGCATGTGACAGCATGCTCTCTTCATGGTGACCAAAGCAAAAAGAGAGGTCTCCATATCTCCTTTGAGATACCCCACCGGTGGCCTACCTTCCTCCCACTAAGCCCTATCTCCTGAAGCTTTCGTTCTCAGTCGTCCCATCAACACATGGGCCTCAGGGGGTCCCCTCAGATCCAAATTAGAGCAACCCCTTCAGGGAAAGATGGTTGCTGCTAAAATTGTTTCTAATTGTCTCTTTCTTTTTTTTTAAAAAAGAGTAATTTACTAATTTTTATTTCTGTGCATTGGTGTTTTGCCTGCATGTATGTCTGTGTGAGGAATTCAGATCCCCTGGAACTGGAGTTATAGACAGTTGTGGGCTGCCATGTGGGGAATTGAACCCCAGAGTCCTCTGGAAGAACAGTCAGTGCTCTTAACTGCTGAGCCATTTCTCCAGCCCCTTTCCTCCTTTCTTTCTTCTTCTTTTCTTCTTCCTCTTCCTCTTCTTTTCCTCTTCTTTTCCTCTTCTTTTCCTCTTCTTCTTCTTCTTCCTCTTCCTCTTCCTCTTCCTCTTCCTCTTCCTCTTCCTCTTCCTCTTCTTCTTTCTCTTCTCCTTCTCCCTTCTCCCTTCTCCCTTTTCCTTCTCCTTCTCCTTCTTGACAGAGCCTTACTGCATAGCTCTGGCTGGACTGAAACTTGTTATCTATGTAGATCAGGCTGACCTCAAACTCACAGAGGTCCTCCTGGGATTAAAGGAGAGCACCACCATACCAGGGTAAAATTAGCCCTTTAAACAGAGCATTGTGGTGTACACCTCTAATTCAAATACTTTGGAAGATGAGGTAGGAGAATTTTGAGTTTTAGAACTGCCTAGGCTACATGGTGAGTGAGACCCTTTCCAAAAACGGAACCAAACCAAGGCAAACCAAGACACCTTTCTGTTGAATTACTTCTAAAAGACCATGAGGCCATAATATTAGATGGCTTATTTGCGAACTTTTTAAGGACATACATTTTGACTTTAGGATTTTTTTTCCACTTAAAGTAGACTAGGATGAGAGCTTTCTTTGGTGTTCTTTGTAACCTTGGGTAAGTCTCAGGTGCTACTTCTGCTTCTCTTGAGCCATGTGTGACTTCTAGCTTGGCAAATAACATTGATGCTGAGCGCTGAAGACTTGCTCCAGGGGTGTCTGCCTCTTGTTATCCTTCAAGTAAATTGCTGGGTTGATTTGGTATTATTCTTTATAAGATTGCACAGCTGTGCTGATGGGAAATGTAGCTTTTATTTTCCTTGCAGTATCTTTACCTAGGGTTTTTATTAAGATATTGCTGGTCAGGCCTGGGGTGGTGTGCATGCTTTTAATCCCAGCACTTAGGAGGTAGAGGCAGGTGTATCTCTGTGAGTTTGAGACCAGCCTCGTCTACAGAATGAGTTCCAGCCAGAGCTAATAGTGAGACCTTGTCTCAAACATTATCTATCTATCTCTATCTATCTATCTATCTATCTATCTATCTATCTATCTATCTATCTACCTACCTACCTACCTATCTACCTATCTACCTATCTTATATATACACACACAACATACACACATACACACACATATAATTTATTGGTGGTTTCATAAACAAGTGAGAAACAGTCCCACCTCTTGAATGTTCTGGAAGTGACCCTGTAGAATTGGTATTATTTCCTTAAGTTTTTGGTAGAATTCATCCTGAAACCGTCTGGACCTGGAGATTTTTCTTCCTTCTTTTGATAGTTTAAACTGTGAGTTCACCTTCTTTCATAGGCAAAATACTATTATTTCTTCTTCAATGAATTTTGGTACCTTGTATCTTTCAAGAAAGGTGTGTTTCATCTTCATTGTTGAATCCATGGGCATCAGATTGTTCATAATGTTTCCTTACTGTTGTTTTAGTGAGTCAGATCTGTAGGGGAATCCTTTTTGTTGCTGATGTTGGTAACTGCACCCATAGTCATCTCTATCCCTTCTGAGAAGACACAGTTATTTTGGCCCATGCTCCCAAATGATGCCAGCTCATTGTGGTGGGAAGCTGATAGGGTGATGGCCCTTGTCCTCCGTGGCAGGACCTCCAGGCTGCTCCTTCCTCAGGTGAAGTCAGGCAGGAGCTGTTACTTACTTGTGCCTTGTCTCCTTTGCTTCTCAGTCAGTTTAATTAGAAGTTGGTCTGTTGCTTTCTTCCCCCAAAGAACAGGCTATAGGTTTGATGTTTTGTTTTCTCCCCACCCACTAGAATAGGGTTGATTTTTTTTTCTCCTCTCTTATGTTTTCCTCCTGCCTATCATAGGATGGTTCCCACTGTCCAGTGCTAGCTTTGAATCAGCATCTTCTGGCTCTTGCTTTAGGATATGCCTTCTAAGAGGTCCCCTCCAGAAGGTGAGAGGTGACACATTTGTTTTTCGTAGTCAGGATCTAGCAGGGCAAAGAGTCCAAGTGCTTGACACCAGAGCAGCCCTGCATACCTTAAACTTCACGCTTGTATTTCACATCTGCTCAGCACTCTGCATGGGTAGTCTTGGGCGGCCATTCCTGTCATTTCACTTCAATGAGGGAATCTGGCCTCAGATTGGTCCTGGTGGCTGCTGTGAACTCTGTGGGAATCAGGAGGAAAGTGGAGCTCCTCCTTCACCAGATCCCACCTCAGATCCAGGCAGGCCTCAATGTAGCAAATATGGTGGAAGGGATTCCTTAATATTAAATGTGTCACCTACTCCTCCTGGGGCATAGACCTAGATGGAAATGTCCCAATATATGGTTCCCCTCTACAGGGCACAGGGAATGTTCCTGGATCTGCTGACAATATCAAGACACTGGGACAGCTGGGAAGAGGGTATACAACCACAGAGGTCCTCTCCATGGCATAAAAGATCCTGTCCCTTTTCTGAGATAGCCCATTCAGTCCCTTTATCCTTTGATGTGTATGGTACGTGCCACAGAGTGGCCCGTTACTGTCAGGTGATCAGTGCAACGTTGACTGTCCTGTGCTCTTGCTGTTTGTTTGGATGTCACAATGTGGCTTGCACCCTGGGTGCTGTTGACCCCCTGCAAATCATTCCCTAACAACAGGACATTGCTCTAAAGTGTGGCCAGGTCCCCAGTGCAGTGGAATTGCTGCTATGCGCCTCCTTCCTACCAGCCTGTGGGCGTTCTGCAGCTGAGTTCATCGCAGGTGACCTGAGCTGTCCTTGGAGCCCAGCTCCCATTGCCTTCTGGTTCTGGTAGGTTGAGTCTCTTTAGCCTCCAGTTAGGCCTGTGCCCATGAGGGAAGGTCTCTTCTTAAGAGTCAGGCTTCCCTGTTTGGAGCAAGTTGAAACTGGGAGGGGCCCCTCTCCTTTCCTGAAGTGGCCCAGATGGCACCTCTGGCACTGGCTGGAGGCAGAGCCTAGGCAGGAGAGCCAGGGTTCCTCTGTTCATGTCTGAGGGATTTGGGGTGAATTTTGGCTGATCCAGTTTTAAGGGGGCTTTGGGAGGTGGGCCTCATGTCTCTGGTGTGGAGAGCTGGGAGCATGTTCTCCTGCTCTGGTCTCTGTTCAGCATCTGTCATTGCTCCCTAGGCTGCAGCCGCTTCTCCAGGCAACACTAACTCTCAAGGTGACCTGGCTTCCAGGTGAACTCCCAACCTGCTGAGGCAGGCTGACCAGGGCACTGGGACCTGGCTGTGTGGCCATATTCTGGTTTGGATAGCTTTAACTGAATGACAGCTAGATGCCAGTCTTTGTTGGGTTCAGTTTCCCTCCTTTGTCTAAGCTCCCACAAAGGTGGAAGCAGCATGTTCTTTCCTACTCACTTCACCCATCTTATGGTGGAGTTCCAGGATCCAGAAACTGTCTTTTTTCCTTGTCCCCTGAGGCGGGTGGCTTTCTCCTGGTGGCTGAAGTCCATATCTTGGGGATTTTCCTGCCTAGGATCCAGAAGGATTGGACTGGTCAAGGCTGGTGCTGGCCCTTACAGCCTGGGCTCTGCAGGTTTCTCTAGGCCTTCGTTATCTCAGCTTCGGTGGGTCTAAAGATATGTCTTTTTTCAGGACTTGGTTCCCGGACCTTGGTGATGGGCTCTAGGAATGCTCTCAGGCCTGTCATTTTTTTGGTCGTTGACACCCTGAACTAGGACAGGCTCCCTTCATGGTGCTCAGCACCGGGAGAATGACACTGAGTTGAATTCTTAACAATTTCTAAAGATTGTAAGAACAGCTTTTGCCCCGAAGCCCATGGGGAAAGCGGGGGTTTCCCACTGCAAGGGCAAAATGCTGCCTCTTCCAGGTGCCTCTCGTCCACCTTGCTCCCATAATATGGTTAAGCTCACAGTTAAAAATTACATTGTTATGTATTTGTTTTGCATATGTGTGGGCATGCATCCACATGCCACAGCACCATGTAGCATCTTATAGGACCTGTAGGCCTAGGAGGTTCTTCTGTGGGAGCTGTACAGAGGCCAGAACAGTGGAGCAGACAAGTATGGGAGTAAAAGTCTGCAAGGGAAGGTGGGGGTTGGGACTCAGGCGGGGTCCAGAGCCTCAGGCTTGCTAGCCCTCCCACCTTTGTCCTCCACGCCCTCCTCTACCTCAAACCTGCAGACCTAGAACAAACAAGCCCCACCTGGGGACTTCAAGCTGCCTTGGGAAGTCTCTCCTCTCCCTCCAGCTTGGCATTTCACCTCTGCCAACTCTCGAAAAGCATTGATTCATCCTTCAGCCCTGCAGAAATGCATATTTATGAAGTATAGTATATGGGTAGCTGGTGATTTCAAGTCTTGCAATCTTACAAGCCATGCCTCTGTGTCCAGAGGGGCCTGTTAGTCATGTTGTCTGTCCCAGCTGTCTGGTTGCTTGCAAAACTCCCTCCAGGGGCTGCTTTGGCAATTTCTTGTCTCTTTCCAAAGCCAGACTAGAGGAGGCCAGAGGGTGGCTCAGCCATGGAGCCCCTTGGAGATGACCATTAGCCTTCAAATTTTATTGATGATGAAACAAGGGCTTCTGTTCACTTAGCAAATATTTACTTTCTGCCAGCTTTGGCAATCAGAAATGAAGACACAAAGATCAATAAAAACGTGGTCTTTAGCTTGAGGAGAGTTGCAAGACAGGGATAATAATTAGATAATCTCAAAGACTGCACCCCAGAAAGACAATAGAGTGTCTTGGTAAGGAATAGGGGACTGCTCCATGTGGGGCTTGCGGGGTGTGCAGGAGTTGTTCACAGTGTGTGGATGGATGATGCATGCACAGAACCTTTGCCATGTTCCTGGCATGCACAGAACCTTTGTGAAAGGATGGGTCATAGGTGAGGGATTGGCCGGCTGTGACGGTCCACTTTGTGGGGTGGTATAGAGCCCACCTGCTGGTGTGCCATGATGAGCGAGCCAAGTGTAGGTGAGGAGGTGTGAGTGAGGGTGGCCAGCAGATGTGAGGTGCCATGTAGGAGGGCTCAGAAGGCCCTTTGCTATGCCCTGCGGGAGCCATGAGCACAGGGGTAGTGAGGGTAAGGGATGGATTGATTTATTAGGTAAGGGAAGACTGAACAGATAAGACAATGAAACAGGGGTGTGGTGGGATGTGGGGCTATGAGTGCCTAAGCAATACAAGTTTTTGACTGGGGCTTGAAATGCAGAATAGGAAGGAGGGGTTGTGAGATATAAGGACTTCCTGCTGGGTAAGGATATGTGGTCCAGCTGAGGGACTTAACGTCAGCATTCTCTGGAAGTGGTCAGGCAAAGTCAGGACCCTGTGCCTAGGCCAGCTGCCCTTCTTCTATTTTCTGCAGTACCCCCCACCCCTACGAGTGGTTTGGCCCTTGTGGTCATGGATGCTTAATACATGTCTCTCTTAGTGGGCTCAGATTCTAGAAACTTTAGGGCTACACAGCTCCAATCCCCTCCTTTTCCAGTAAGGCAGCATGGTCTATTTTGAGGTCTGATCCAGTGGCTTTGTCTCGCATGAGTGACGTGTGCCCTGGGAGCACCTGACCTTACTCTCCACAGCCCAAGGTTGTGCTGAGAGGCCCTGATCTCATCTAGGGCTTCCTGGGACTTTGTCCAAGGGCTCTGCAAGGCAAGCTTGCCTGCTATGTTGCCTGTGTGCTCTTGATCCATCAGCAGCCTGGGATGAGGTTGTGCCTTCAGGCTCATTCCCTGTGGGTTCCTGAGCAGGTTCTGAGTCATTCATTTATCGACACCCGAGTGTACTCACTGAGGTGTTTCACACGCACGCTCCTACACCAGTGCACTTGCGCCTGTAGCCTGTGTCTGTGGTCTCCACAGCAGGATGGTGAGTAGAGCCAGGGAGAGTTCACAGCACTTATTTCGTCTGTTTTAGTCTCACCGCTCCTCTCCCTCACTGGCTTTGTTTTTGTTTATTGAGTCAGGCTCTCAACTTGTAAACTCGGTTGACCCGGAACTCACTATTTATGCTAGACTGGCTCATGGAGATGAGCCTGCCTCTGCCTCCTGAGTCCTGGGATTACAGCTGTGCGCCACCAAGGCCAGCTCTGGTTCTAGTTATGAGTAGTTATTGTAAACCTCTTGATGTGCCTGGTTTACAAAGTAATTTCTGTTGGCTGTACATGTGTATTAGAGCAGCAGCAATACAGTGTCTGTAGTTTGTGGTGCCAGATGCAGGTTCGGCATCTGTAGAGGCCTTGGTATATCCCTCGTGGATATGGGTGGCTACACATTGGGCTTGAGCATTTAGCATCTGTTTTGCCCACCTTTGGCTCCGTATCCTGGTGAGAACTGTGGCCTGATTGGGCAGAGAGCTCTCAGTGGAAGACTTTACTGCCTAGTGACTTCCCAGTAGCCCTTGAGTCACACTGGGCAATGTGGTCTGCATGGCAGACTGAGTCTTCCCAATAGGCCGTTACTGGGTGAAGCAAGAGCCTGGGTAGAGGTTGCTCTCTCTCCAGGGATGGGCAACTCTGGCCGGGGATGGCAGACTAGTGAATGCAACACATTATTTCCTCTCCTTCCCCCAGTGTGGAGGTTGGAAACACTCTTTGAAAGAAGTCGTTTTATCCTGACACGAAACAGCTAAGCATGCGTGAGAGCGGAGTCTGAAGAAAGCCATAGGCCTGGGGGATGAAGCCTTGCTTGTAGTTTAGTGTCTTTTATTTCAGCTGCCTGTGGGGAGACAACACAACATGCTGCTTCTTCCTAAAACAGAAATTAAGGACATTTAGAAAAAGAACCCAAGGACCCAGCAATACCACCCAGTGCCAGAGCTTCCTGACTGAAGAAAGTGGCTGGCTGCTCCTCTCCTCTCCTGTAGGCAGAGGCTCCCACTCAGAGGGTTTGTTTCCATGGGACATATGGAGACGTCCTCTGGTTGCCTCAGTGGGGAGGAGCTGCCATCCATCCTCCAGTGTGTGGGAGCCAGCATCGGAGGCTGCCAGGCATCCTCGAATGCATAACATAGCTCAGGACTGACACCGGCCCCAGGTGTCAAGCCCTCAGAGCTTTCGTGAACAGATACAGCTGTTTACTGTTGTGGTTGGCACTTCACACATGGCCCGTACCTTATTTCTCTAAGTTGGGCACGTAGGTGGTTTTGTTCTGGTGGTGCTATTGCAGATGGAATCCAAGGTTGTGTACATACTAGGCCAGTGCTCTGCCACTGAGTTTATACCCATACCCCCGGGCTATCTCCTGTGACCCCTGGACGTTGTCACTGTGAACTGGAGGGGGTGCTGCTGTGTACTCTCTTCATGCTGTGTGTGGAGTCACCTCCATCCCCAGCTGCAGCCATACTGCTCCTCCTGAGGCTCTGGGAGAGGTGGCCATGGCCTGTGGCCATTAACTTTTACTGCTGCCTTCTGAGGCTGAGTTCCTCTTCCCATGTGTTTTGGTCTCCTGGGTTCTCCTTGGGTCTCCAGAGAATCCTCATCTGAGATTTCCATCACGTCCAGGGTTAGTGTCACTTCCTTCTGAGGAGCCTGGCTTGGGAGCCATGGCCATCTGTGTACGGTGCTCACGAACACCTCCGCAGTCGTTAGTCTAGCACCTTCTGACAGTTGACACGGCTGACTGGTTTCAGCCTTTTATCTTCCCTCTTATGATATTCAACTGCAGTGACTCTGTCTGGACTTGGATGTCCCAAAGCTTCCTCTATTTTCCCAGAGGTCTTTGCATCCTGGGTGTTGCTAGACAGTCTCCTGCTGATGGCAATTCTGTCCTTGCAGGCAGATCTCTTCGTTATGACCTGGCTGCTGGGGTACGTGGACCCCACAGAGCCCAGCTTTGTGGCAGCTGTGCTCACCATTGTGTTCAACCCGCTCTTCTGGAATGTGGTGAGTACCATGGCACTGGCGCTGGCTACCCGGTGAGCCTGGTGTGGTGGGGTTGCTGCTTTCAGCAATCAGGCACATGGACAGAGGGGTAGACGGTGCCTCTGTTCTCTGCCTTCCCATGCCTGTCACTGTCCTTTTCCCTTCTCCCTCCCGAGGTGGCACTCAGTGAATGTACGCTGAGGGGAGTCTCTTGCCTTTGTGGAAGCCCTGGGTCAATGTCAGGGTGATCTGGGGTGTCCCATCTGCATGGTGGAGGGCTTCCACCTGCACCAGCCTTCTCACTGGATGGCCTGGGCTGTCCAGGTTCTGACGCCTGCACCCAGCCTTCTCACTGGATGGCCTGGGCTGTCCAGGTTCTTTCCCGTTCTCTTTCCTGGGTTGCTCTATGGTAGCACTGTTTTTCTTACAGGAAATTTTGAAAGTGACCCCCACACTGGGTCACTTTTTTTTTTTTTTTGCCTGATGAAAGAGAGGGACTAAAACCTGAAGACAGTGATATCCAGTTCATTATGGCCGAAGGAGATAATGGAGACCCAAGTGCTCGCTGAGGCAGAGCCTGGGATGCCCTGTGATTGCCCTGGAGCTAGTCTGTAGAGGGCTGTGCTTGCTGCCGGCAGCGCACTGTTCCCAGACCATTGTCAGTTCAGCTGTGCTGGGGTGGAACACCGTATTCTTTTCATCTGGTTTATGGCTTGGATCTTTTTTTCCACCTGGGGTGAGGATAGCAGAGTGGTTGGGGGCAGGGATGCTTGGCTCAGAGCCACCACCTTCTGAATGTTTTGTCCCTGCACTCCTGAACACACTGGACCTGCCTTAAGAGGGGGCTGCTGGGAAGGGTCCATGTTAGCCAAGACCACTGTGTAGGTGTGACCTCCCCTTGCTCCTGAGTAACCATGGCCTTGGAGTGTACCGCTAGAGTGTGCCAATGCTGGCCCTGGTTCCCGATAGCCTTCTGGCAAGACCACACACATGGTGCCTTGTGCCCTAAGCTTGCCATGTTCACTCCTCACTCACCCTGGGCACTCTCTATGCTGTGGAGCCAGCACACCAGGCTGCAGGACCCTGTAGGGGACAAATACTGATTTGAGCCATGAGAGAATGTTTCCGTTGTTTGAAAGGAGTCAGAGGACACCAGTACAGGGCATTAAAGGGGCTCCTGGCCTGGCCAGGAGATTCCGCTGTCCTCACCCACTCTCCATTAGATGTAGTGCGCACAGGACTCTCCTGCAGGAGGCTGCTGGGCTCCATAGCTGGACGGAGCCTGTGTTCTCGCTGCTGGTAGGCCTAGGCTGATTAGCAATTGCCTGAGTGTGGACTGGGCTCCCAGCACAGGGAGAACAGCTGGCCAAATGCATAATGGGTATTGGGGAATCCTTTTAGTGATGTCCAAGTTCCCTTTGTTCATTTTCCAGGGACCCTTGAAGCAGTGTGTCTTTGCACACTTAATTTTGAAGCTGAGTTTGGATCATAGGAACAGACCAAACAGCCCAGATTTGGAGACAAGTGACTGCCCTGTATCTGTGCCTTTGTTATAAATGGTTTCTTTTTTTTTGGTCATAAGTTTTTTGTTTGCCTCATTTTTTTTTTTTGAGACAGGGTTTCTCTGTGGCTTTGGAGCCTGTCCTGGAACTCCCTTTGTAGATCAGGCTGGTCTCGAACTCACAGAGATCCGCCTGCCTCTGCCTCCCGAGTGCTGGGATTAAAGGCGTACGCCACCACCGCCCGGCTTGTTTGCCTCATTTTGAAAAGAATTATTCCTTAGAAGTGTGTATAGTCATTAGTGGAAGAATGAGTGAGCTCTTTAGAGTCAGTTCAGAATGAGAAAAATGACAGTGTTGCGGTTGGCTCAGCTGAAGCACCTGGAGGCCGGAGGACAGGAAGCTGGAAGCCTAGCTCTGAACTTGGTGGGGACAGGAAGCTCCTGTGAGCGTGTGGATGCTGGAAGAGTAGTGCAGTATCTTACTGCATGCAGCACTGGGCGTGGCTCGCTGTGCCCAGGCTATGTGCCTGGCATTTCTGCAACGTGGCACTTACCCTGGGAAATGTGTTGGAGGAAGGTTTTAGTCCCTTTCTGTTGCTCTAATGCGGTGGTTCTCAACCTGTGGGTTGTGACCCCGTTAGGGGTTGAACAGAGGTTGCATATCAGATGTCTTGCATGTCAGATATGTACATTAGGATTCATAACAGTGGCAAACTTACAGTTACAGTGTAGCAGTGACAATAATGGTACGGCTGGGGGTCACCACGACATGAACTGTATTAAAGGGTCGCAGCATTAGGAAGGCGGAGAGCCACTGCTTTAACAGAATAACTGGTGCTGAGAACTGTAGAGAAGGAAGAAAGATGTTGAATTCATCATCTCTGGAAGAGCCCAGCAGTGTGGTACCAGCATCCTGGCAAGGGCCCCTAGATACATCAGAGTATAACGAGGAAGCAGAAAGGAAAATGGCCACGTGCACAGAAGGCCAAGTGTATGTGAGTAGCTTCCCTTTATAAGAGAAAGAGCAGTCCTCCGAGACCAGCACCACTCCCGTGCCAGGGGGTCTGCCATGGTCAACCACCTCACGCCTGCCCTTCTTAAGGATTCCAACACCATCACGCTGGAAACCAAGCCTTTGGCACATTGACTTTAGTGGACACATTGGAGTCATGTTCAAACCATATCAAAGACATTTATTCTTCAGATACTTATTGAGGGTACCAGTAAGAGTGTATGGGTCTGGCCCTGGTGCAGTGGCCTCCTAGGAAGGGCAGTAAGGGAGTGAAGATATAAATTGACCCCTCAGGGATAAAGCAGGTAAGAGGAAGAGACAGAAAGGGCAGCCAGAGAAGGTCTGTCTGAAGGGCTGGCTGAAACAACACTTACATAAGAGGGCCCTGGGTTTCTGGGGGAAAAGTTGCAGGACCTGAGTTGGTTTTATAGTGAGGGCAGTGGGGAGGCAGCCAGGCTGCGTAGAGGCCCAGATGGTGGCTTGCAGCAGAATTGGGGCCATGGAAGTGGGAGAAGGGGCAAGAAAAAGCCTGGCAGAATTGCAGAAGCAGCAATTTGCCAGTTCTGTGGACCTCGTGTGGCCAGCTGGCTGAGCTGGGCAGCTGAGGAAGGTAAGGTGTGAAGGATGAACGTGGCTTGTCTCAGGGACAGTGATGTCCATGGAGCTTCAGGAGAGGCCATATTGGTCTCTTGCCTGTTGCTCTGATAAGATAGCACAAGCGAAAGCGACTTTTAGAAGACAGAGTGTATTTGACTTTTGGTTCTAGAGAGCTGAGCCCATCGTGATGGGAGGCTTGGCAACAAGGGGCAAGCATAGTAGCTGAAGCGGGAAGCTGAGAGCTCGCATCATGAAACAGAGGGAACCAAATGAAAGTGCCAGGAGACTAAATTCTCAAAGCCCAGCCCGAATGACACTTTCTCTAGCATGGCTGGTTCGCCTAGGCTTCCCAAGCAGCACTACCATGTGGGGACCAAGTGTTGAAGCCACCAGAGGCTGAGTGTGGGTCTGTGCCTACGGTGGTAGAGTGGCTATCCTGGGCTGAGCCTGGGGACGCAGGTTGGCTCTTGGGTTTGTCATCTAACCCCTAGGCTTTAGCTGGAGGAAGTACATTGGTAGCCTTGGGCTGGGTGGAGCCACTTCGGGTTGCAGCATTTGGACAGGTGAAGCCATCCTTCCTGGTCCACACCCATCTCAACCCGCTGTCCCCCTCTCTCACTTGGGCCTCTGCTTCCTTTTTCCTCGCTTCTTCACAGCTGGTTTGTTTCCTCTCACCTTGGGGACCTTTGTTCTTGAGGCCTCTAGGAGTTCTCTTGTGTTCAGCCCGGATGAGGCCTTCTCAGCCCCTTCCTGCTGGGTCTCTGGGGACTTTCTCACCAGAGTCTTCCTTTCCTGGGGGCCAGCTTTTCTGATTCCTCACTGCCTTTCTGGTGTTCTGCCCCTGTATGTGTTTCTTCAACCCCTCTTATTTTTGAAGCTGGCAGATATGCACGGAGGTCCCTCTGTACAGAGAGGAGGCTGTCTGGGCACAGCAAGAAGTGTCAAGGTCATGAAAACTGTGGCAGGGCAGGAAGGAAGGGGCCAGGATGCTCTCAAAGGACCATGTGTCACCCTCACTGTGAGGTATGGCTCTCTGTGACCCAGACTCTGCTCAGAGGTCTAAAAGCCTACCTGCAGCCCATCTGGGTGCCTTCAGGACCCAAGGGGGCTGGGCCAAGGTTTTCTCAATGTACTCTTCTCTCCCTGTCCCTGTAGGGGAGGTGTCAGAGGGAGGCCTGACCACCATCTCCTGCCTGGACACCAGGGTCTGTCTTCACCTACTACAGCTGTTGGTAGGAGTCATCGGGTAATGTCAGACCTGGGTTTGTTGCAGGCACTTGTGCTGCTCTAGCTTCTAAGCTGGTGGGTGTCACAGGCTCAGGATTACTGACAGGGAGGGCAGAAGTACAGTTCTCAGCCTGGCCAGGGACTTTTGTATCAAGAGTCTTTTTTTTTCACCTACATCCTTGGTTACCCTGGGCCCTTACTGGATGTATAGTCCCTGCTTTTCCATGGTTTCTAGAAGACTTTTGTCCCTGTGGCCTGTGGTGACCTTTGTCAGCTCACCTCCCTGATCCTTCCCCCTCTCGACCTGCCTTTTCTGACTCTAGATTGCAGGCATTTGGGGTCAGCTACAGAGTCCACTGTAGCATGATCAGCAGCCCTAGCCCCTACCCAGCTGAGGCCAGGAACACAGTGGACAGTGGCCACAGTAGTCTGAACGCCCACTCTGTATCTCGTGCGTCTCTTAGTGCGACTGCTAGCACACTGCTCCTGACTGTATCCCAGAGTGCTCGCTTTTCCACGTTGTCTGCAACCTGCCCCATGGTGTTCTGGGTAGCAGCTGCTGTGGTCTGCATCTGAGGGGTCCAGCCCCTGTCTCCTTCAGTGCTCTGGTGAGCCTTGTATAGTCAGTGCCTGAGGAGTGCTGGTGTTTTCATGAACACTTGCCTTCTGTGATGATGGCATCCAGTGAACACATTCTGTATCCATCCTATGTGCACACTCATTCCCTCTGGCAAACCTGGGAGTAAAGCACTCACTTTGACAGGTCTATGACAGGTCCCGGGGGGATGGGGTAGATGGCTCCATGCAAGCCCCAGTGGCCACGCTTTCTTGGTCAGAGCCCTGGAAAGCCAGAGCCTAGACCTCAGAAATGGCCTTGAGCTTGGGCTGTTTACTTGAGGAAATGTCACACAAGCTTTGGTATCCTTGGCCAGATGGAACGGATTGTCAACAACAGGCAGTAGCCAGTGGAGACAGCCTGTTTGGACACTAGGGCCGACTGTGATCATAGAGTCTGGTCCTGAAATAGTTCATCTCAGGGCCCTGGATCTGGAGTGAGGGGGGATGGGCTGCTGTTAAGACCCTTTTCAGGGGGATAGAGAGAGAGCTCAATGGTTAAGAGCACTGGCTGTTCTTCCAGAGGATGTGGGTTCAATTCCTAGCACCCACATGGCAACTTACAACTCAGTTCCAGGGGATCCAACACCGTCACACAAACAAATGTACACATTAAAAAAATGAAATAAAAGATGAAACAAAACCTCATAACTGGATATAGTGGCACATGCCTTAATTCCCAGCACTTGGGAGGCATAGGCAGGTTGATCTCTGTGAGTTCAAGAAGAACAGCCTGGTCTATACAGTGAGTTGTAGGACAATCTAAGGTACATAATGAGACCCTGTCTCTAATAATGGTAATAGTAATAATAGTAATAATAATAATACTACAAAGACCATGGTCAGGACAAGTGGTGTGGCGGGGCAAAGCTCTCACAGGTCCCTTCCATGTAGTCTTGTTGCTGTAGATCCAGCCACTTCCTGAGGTCAGGGAGCAGTTGTCCTTCCCCAAAGGGGGAGGGGCATACCCTGACCCTTCTGACCCTTGCTTAGACCAGCTACCCACAGGCCACCTTGCTTCACAACCACTGCAGAGTAAGTCCAGCTGCAGGCAGATACCATCTGAAGGTGGCTATCTGCAGTCCAGAGGCCTCCCGGCGGCCCGAGACAATGGTCACTGTGTCCGGGGAGCTAGTTTGAGAAAGGTCTTTCCCATTTCAGGACTTGGGAAGAACTCTCTGTGCTGTACACAACGGGATATTTGCATCCTGGGCCTGGGCCTGATGGCACAGGTGCCTTGGAAGAAGTTTAGGGCTGCTGGACAGTAGGTGGCACTGTGGGCTAGAGGCCTGCTTCCCTGATCCCCATGGAAGAAGAGGAGAGAATGGCAGAAGGGAAGGTGGGAGACAGGTGACAGTAAGGAAAGTGGAAGTCGAAATGGGGGAAGAAGTGACAGTGAGGGAGAGAGTGACAGCGGGGAAGGAGGTAATGGTGAGGGAGGGGGTGAGGGTGGGGGAGGAGGTGAGGGAGAGGAAGGAGAAGAGGGGGGAGAGGAGAGGGGGAGGAGGTGACAGTCAAGGGAGAAGAGGTGAGGGGGAGGGGGAAGAGGTGATAGTCAGGCTGGAGGGAGGTGACTGTGAGGAGGTTCCTTAGAACTGGAGTGGATCACAGGGTGTAAGGGTGTGCTTTGTTCTGGTGGTGGCCAGCAAGGGCCCTGGCCCCTCTGTCCCTTAGTGCCTTTCTTCTGTTACCACTCTTCTGTTTTCAGATTCCAGCCTGCTCTCTCCCTCTTCTCTTCTCTTCTCTTCTCTTCTCTTCTCTTCTCTTCTCTTCTCTTTTCTTTTCTTTTCGTTTTCTTTTTTTATAATTAATAAAAGGGTTATTTATTTAAAGGGAAAAACTTACAAATCACTGTCCTAGACAACAGCCCTCTGCATGAACAGGAAAGGAGTCTAGTATCCGGAAGCAAGAGAGCTAGCACAGGGCTACCACTGCTTTTTAAAGCAAAAGAGACTACGCCCAAGTGGGCTGGTATCTTAAAGGCTATTGACTGAAGGAGCAGAAGGAGCTCCCGCAGCACCTCCTCCTTTTGTTTAAGTAACAGAGTTCTAAACCCAATACAAAAAAATTTACACTAGGAACAGATATTAAGTATAAGATTAGAATTACAATAGCATAAACAATATTAAGCAAGGAACATATGCTAAATGTTGTAATAAATATTCTATCCTATGGAGTCTAAGTCTTGTATAGGAAATAGCTTGGCTAGATCATAAGAGGACGGTAACTAGCTGGGCAGTGGTGGCGCATACCTTTAATCCCAGCACTCGGGAAGCAGAGGCAGGCGGATCTCTGGAAGTTCGAGGCCAGCCTGGTCTACAAGAGCTAGTTCTGGGACAGGCACCAAAGCTACAGAGAAACCCTGTCTCAAAAAACCAAAAAAAAAAAAAAGACAGTAACTATGACTATCTAATCTTCAATCCTATTGAGGGCCTGAGAAGGGAGATAATATTACTTGAGCAGGCAGGAAGTACAATCAAGTAGCTTCCAAAGCAAGCGATATATGACAGAGACAATTAGCTACCCGAGCAATCACTCAAAGTCTCATTTTGCAACGTTGAAGCAACCAACTATTAGGAGTTTCGCTCTCCCTCTTTTCTTTCCGTGTGAGGAGCCTCTCAGGTGCCAGAGGAGCTTACCCTATGCATCCTATAGGGGGCAGCCTAGCTTTGTAGTCTGGTGCTGCCCTTGCTGACTCCATTGGTCTGGTGAGGTATATGCACTGAGGTCTCATCTAGCTGTGGAAACCTACGTTTTACCCAGGCCTGACCTATGATGGATTGTCTTGGCATCTTACCCTGCTCTCCTGGAGTGAGCACTTGACTGGGTAGGTAAGCTTGGCTACCAGAAGATAAGCAGGATAGCCAGATGTACTCATCACACAGCTCCCAGAACCTCAGGAGAGAGCTCAGCAAGCGCCAGGCACTCCTCAGTCTCCCCTGGTTCTGTCTCAGCTGTACTCAATGATGCCTTACTCCAGAACCAACATAGGCCCAGCCTCAGGCTGGGCTGAGGATGACCGCTTCCATTAGCAGTGACGCAGCTGCACCATTTGCCCCTCAGTGTTGGCTGTAGTGTGGGATGTCTCAGGGCATTTGAGTGTGTAAGCTCTTCTGAGCTGGGCAGGAGATGTGTGTGTAGTTGGAAGCAGCCTATTCTCCTAACTGACCCCACCCACCCATGGCAGCTGTGCTGGTGGCTCCAGCACCAGGGCTGCTTTAGAACCCAGCGCTCCAGCAACCTGGGATGAAGTGTCCAGCACAGCGTCTCACAGAGGGTGAACTCACAGTCTCTGCCAGGATGGCATAGAGACAACAGCAAAGAATAAAAGGAAGGAAGGCTGGGCAAACTTGCCGAGTAAAGGTTGTCCCGGTAGCAGTTCGTGCCATGGCTAGGCCCTGGCTTCACTTAGAGTATGCTAGCTGGGTGGGACAGAGACATCTTCCTCCAAAATTACTTTGATACTGGCTATTTTGGTGTATTTGAATGGTTTGTTGTTTCAAGGCTATCCTACAGCAAAGCATGGATAATATCAATATACCTGAAAGATGGAGGATAGGATGCTTGGCCGTGTGGTTTGATATAGATGAACTCAGGGACACAGGAAATGTGGTCTTAGTCCTTGACTGTTTATCTGTATCCCTGGAGACCAGGCTGTTTTCCTGCAACGCCTCCTTCCCTTCTCTCTTTCCCTCTCCTCTTCCCCTCTCCCACTCCTTCCTCCTGTTCCTTCTCTGAGGAGTGAACCCAGGGGCTTTGTGTGTGTGCATGTGTGTGCATGTGTGTGCAGGTGTGTGCATGTGTGTGCAGGTGGAGGTTGAAAGTTGACATTGGATGTCATCCCAAATTGCCGGTGGTCATGTCAGAGGAGCAGCAGATGGCAGTTGACTTCAGGGTATCAGTCCACCAGGAGGTGAATCCCTGATGGATGAATCTCAGAAAGGAAAGGCTCTGAGACCACAGACTCCACAATGTCTTTTGTTTCTGCTGTGCCTTTACATGTTTGCCACTGCCATCTTTCTCTGGTATCTGGCATGGTGTGAACGGGTGTGGGGAGATTCCCCACTGCCTGTAATGTGGTGTGTTTATCTCATGGAAACATCCCATTCTACTGGACATTTACCTGTTGATTATTATGAAGATGATTTCTTTTAAGTTGCATTGTTTAATTGATAACAATAATGTTACCTTAAATAGAGTTTTGATGATAAAATATGAACAAGGAAGCGTCTCACAGATAGAACACATGGGTTTCTGTTGAGGAATTGTCTAGATTGTGACTCAGGTTAATGATTAAGAAAAACAGTTGAGTCCCAGTAGCCCAACTAGCTTACATTCTTTTAACCTTCATATTAGGAGATGTGTTCACAGGTTTTGGAGTGTATCATAACTGAAACAAAGCTTTGAAAATAACTCAGAGCCGGGCAGTGGTGGCGCACGCCTGTAATCCCAGCACTCGGGAGGCAGAGGCAGGCAGATCTCTGTGAGTTCGAGGCCAGCCTGGTCTACAAAGGGAGTTCC
>NC_022014.1:38523025-38525209 GCF_000317375.1 Microtus ochrogaster
AAAAAAAAGAAAATAACTTAGACTACAATGTTTTTGTCAAATAACTTTGAGGTGAAAACCGAAGAAGGCAATCTAAAGTTTTAGAAAGGCACATATTTGAATGAGGAACTCGTTAAGGTCAGGGAACAAGAACAAAGCAGCCCAGTTATCATTAACTGATGAACCTTTCTTGCTAGGATTGGTTGATGAGTAAAGGTGATGATCAATTCCTTATACACATTTCTTCCCTCAATCTCCTGATACAAAAGAAAAAGAGAAAACACTATTGATGATTGGGTATGTACTCTAGTGGTTTAAACTAGAGCTGAGTGATTCTTTTTCATATATAAAAGTTTAGATTTGTAATTCCTTATAAGATTCCCTTTCAAGATAAGTAATAAAGCGATTGATCCTTTCTTTGTAACTGCAAAACGCAGCCTGCCAGTAAAAGAGTATCTTGTTTGCTTACACAATGTTAATCTATAACAAGTTGCTTGGGTATGAATGTATGCGGGTTCTTGGGATGATTTGTTTTTCACCTGTAATATGTAAAATGTTTAATCATGTGAGGGATATGGAAAACATGCTGGTTTTTACTTGTATTCATTGTAATCATTCGCTTGAAAAATAGAATGTAACCACATTGTAATTTTTATACTGCCTGAAAGATTTTGCTGGAGTGTATAAGCTGTAAGGGAAAGAATAAAGAGAATTAGAAGGAGTTAGAAGGCACATATCTCATCAAGAATGAGAGAAGGAAATCACCAGGAAAATAAAGAATAGAGAATGTGGCTGGACGGTGGTAGCGCATGCCTTTAATCCCAGCACTCGGGAGGCAGAGGCAGGGGGATCTCTGTGAGTTCGAGGCCAGCCTGGTTTACAAGAGCTAGTTCCAGAACAGGCTCCAAAGCTACAGAGAAACCCTGTCTCAGAAAAAAAAAAAAAAAGAATAGAGAATGCAAAGGAAGAATAAAGAAAAGGTCTGAAGGAAACCATCAAGAGAGTGTATGAGTGTCTTTTCCCTTCCTCCTTCCCCACAGTCTGTGCTCTGTGGATTCCCTTTGAGCCCTGTGCTGCTGGAGGCTGGTCCCCCAGACAGCGGTACTCAGTGATGGTGAGGTACTAGGATGTGATGGTGAGAGAAGTGGAGGGAACAGCGAGGGGGTGTTCTCTGCAGACCCATCTACTGCTTGCTTGTTTGTTTTCAAGACAGGTTTCTCTGTGTGTAGCCCTGGTTGTCCTGGAACTCACTCTGTAAACTGGGCTGGACTCAAACCCAGAGATCCTCCTGCCTCTGTCTTCAGAGTGCTGGGATTAAAGGCGTGTGCCAACATACTGTTTTATGAAGGAAGACATTTAATTGGGGCTGGCTTATGGTTCAGAGGTTTAGTCCATTATTCTCATGGCGGTAAACATGGCAGCATGCAGACAGACATGGTGCTGGAGAAGGAGCTGAGAGTTCTACATTTTGGTCTGCAGGAAGCAGAAGGAAGACTGAGACACACTGGCCAGACTTGAGCTTCTGAGAACTCAAAGCCCATTCCCTACTCCCCCATCTCCCCACCCCCATCCCCCTAACTCCTCCATCCCTCCACCCCGCCCACCTGACTTACTCCGACAAAGCCACACCTATTTCAACAGGAGCACACCTCCTACTGGCCACATCTCCTAATAATGCCACACCCTATGGGCCAGGCATTCAAATACCTGAGCCTATGATGGCCATGACTATTCAAACCACCAGAAGCCCTAATTAGGGTAGAGCCAAGGGGTCTCAGCCTGGAAGGGAGCAGGGTAAAGCAGCTACATAGATGGGTATCCTAGTTAGGTTTCTAGTGCTGTGATAAACACTGACCAAAAGCAACTTGGGGAGGAAAGGGATTATTTTGCTTAGAGGTGCTGCGGAAGTAGCTCCTACAGCGTACAGGTCACCGTCAGTCATTGAGGGAAGCCATAGCAGCAGCTCTAGGCAGGACTGAAGCAGAGACCATGGAGGAATGCTACTCACTGGCTTGCTCCATGGAGGAATGCTACCCACTGACTTGCTCCCTAAGCTTTGTTTAGCTGCCTTTCTTATACAATCCAGGACCACCAGCCTAAGCGTAGCACCGCCCACAGTGGGCTGGGCCCTCCTACATCAATCATTAATCAAGAAAATGCCCCACAGACATTCCCACAGGCCAGCCTGATGGAAGCATTTCCTCA
>NC_022014.1:38525309-38538109 GCF_000317375.1 Microtus ochrogaster
TTTTTGAGACAAGGTTTCTCTGTAGCTTTTTGGTTCCTGTCCTGGAACTAGCTCTTGTAGACCAGGCCGGTCTCGAACTCACAGAAATCCGCCTGTCTCTGCCTCCCGAGTGCTGGGATTAAAGGCATGCGCCACCACTGCCCGCCCGACTGAGGTTCCCTTTTTTTAGTGGCTTATTTGTGTTGACAAAACCTAACCAGTACGATGGGGAAGGATGGGATCAGTGGCTCCCCACCCCCACAACCACAATGCTGTCATGATACTTACACCATAATGACCCCCTTTGTGTCCCTGGCATATTCTCAAGGGACAAAGCTGATATATATTTAAGGGGATTTATTAGACTGGCTTACAGGATGTGATCCAGGTAGCCAAACAACAGCTGTCTCACACTGGAGAGGCCAGGAGTCTGGTTGTTCAGTCCACGAGACTGGATGTCTCAGCTGTCCCAGTATGGTACTAGAGGCCTGGACGAATTCTTGGGAGCTGCTGGTCTCAAGTCTATGTTGGAGTCCCCAGTAAAGTTGGTTCCAGCATTAGTGAGGTAATGCCATAGCAGCAGAATAGATAAACTTGCCAGTGATAGTGGGGACAAGCTTGCAATAAACCCATCCTTCTTTTATATCCGATTACGTTGGCTGCCTCCAGAAGGTGCAGCTCACATATAGGGTCAGAGAAGTTCCTTGACAGGCCTGTGTCATCCATGCTAGTGTGGAACTGGGCCTGCCTTCTCCTGTTCTCTCCCCCACCTGCCCTTATTTATATCCACAGCCGCAGTGCAGCGCACACTCCTGTACAATCTGAGAGGTGGTGTGCCGTGCTGAGGAAGGGTAGAGACATGGCCTGGGGTGGCAACGTGGCCTGGCCTGGCCCAGATATGCCGAGCACTAGGCCCTGCTGTCACCAATTTCTGTTAGAGCCTGGGTGGGGCCACATGTGCCCTGCAGCCCTGTAGGGATTTCTATGCGGTTTTATTTCTGGGCTGGTGTGTGCTTGCGTGTGTCAATGTTTTGAGTACATGTAGGTCTTTCTGTGGGCGGGACTGCACGTGGTACAGCCTCTTAAGGTGGTCACGTGGAAGTGATAACTTCTGTGTCTTCCAGTCTGCCATCTTTCCTGGCCACCCTTTGCTGCTTGGTGTAGTCCTATCTTTTCGCTTCACTGGGCTTCTGAGCACACTCAGGCCCATTGTTTCCATCCTGCTTCTTAGTACTTGGGCCTGGGCAGGACTCCTGGCTTCTCAGAGCCTTGAGTTTTCTCCTCTGTAAGTAGGGGTGGGGGAGCGGTCTGGTATGTTGCTGCAAGACAAAGAAGGTCTTGGTGAGAAGGGTACCCAGACCTGCATTGCAGTTGCTGTGCCGAGCTCTCTCTTCTTGCCTCTGGTCTCTCTCTCACGGTTGGCAGCTCTCTGGTTTCCCCAGGACTGGCCCATCCTCTTGCCTGTAAGATCCACATAGACTTCTGTAGAGTGCACTCACTGGGCACCCACCCTGTGACCTACTCATGGCTCTTGGGTGTTGTTTTCTGAGTAGCTGCCAGCAAGGCTGGAGCTGGAGCCTGGGAACTGTGCCTTGGTTTCCTTCCCTGTGAACCAGCATCAGCGGAAGCTCTCCCCATCCCCTTATTGTGTGACATTATTCCTAGGGAGGCATGAACAGATACTGCTCACACTGGAGAGGGAACTGATGACAGATCAAAGTACTATGCCAATGTTCTACAACACTGGTACCCAACTTGGTGAACCAGTACGTTTTCTTGGGGTTGCTTACAAGAATATGGGTGAAGGAGCAGAAATAACTCAAAGACAGCTGCATCATCAAACCCACCGCAGCCTGAGTGACAGCTCCTGAAAGCCGGGAACCTGGAACATACTGCCCAGCCTGCAGGCAGCTCAGCAGGTGAAGAGCATCCTTCATAGGCAGTGCAAGTGGTCTGAGTGTTTTTCAGGCAGTCTGGCTAGTCACTGTTCCTTTTAGGTTTTTCAGCTTGTCCTGACTCTTCCCGGAAGCTCTGCTGGTCTGAGCCTCTTCTAAAGCCCCCAGCTTGTCTGAGGGTATCTCTTAGCAATCCTTACATATATCCACGTAGGGAGGGAGTGGCCTAGCCTGAGCTTGAGGATCTTCCCTACAGGGTGGAATGGTTCACCTCCTCTCGGAACATCTTGCTGACTCACCTCCCTGGAAACATGTGTCTTAAAATATCCCACCGTTTCATCTCCCGGCACATCCTGTGTCTCAGGAGTGAAGGGGTGTCCCTCCAAGATGGAAGGTTTTAATCTTGGAGGAAACAGCTACCCAACACCCTGTCTAGCCTGTGGTGAAAGATAATGAAATAACACCCCAAGGTGAGTACTCAGGACGGTGCTGGGCAGGCTCCGGCTTGGCAGGGGCAGCTGTGAACATCATTTGTCCTGTTCCACTGGTGCCTAGTGTGCGGTTTGAAAGAAAATGGCCCCAAAAGAGCGTGGCACTATTAGGAGGTGTGGCCTTGTTGTCACTGTGGGGGCAGGCTTTGAGGTCTCTTTATCAAGTTTCCCGCAGCGTGACAGTCAGTTGACTTCCTTCTGCCTTTTGGTCAAGATGTAGTCGGCTCCACGTCTGCCTGCATGCTGCCATGCTCCCATCATGACGGTGATGGACTGGACCTCTGAAACTGTGAGCCACCACTTCAATGAAATGTTTTCTTTGTGAGAGTTGCCATGTCATGGTGTCTTTTCACAGCAATAAAACCCTAAGACACCTAGGAAAGGTGACTGGGGTACATGGGTCCTAATGATCCCATGGGATCCTCTGGGCCCTGAGAACAAATAAGAGAAATAAGGGTTCAGAGGGAGGGCAGGGAAGTGGGGGAGAGCAAAAAGCACCCGAGGGCTCTGAGCACTTCCTTGTCGCATCTGACACACGCCAGGCTGGGTTGGAAGGCAGTTATGGGCAGCGTGCAGGGAAGGGCAAGGTGGAGCTGCGTAGATGTAGTGGGCGGAGGAGCCTTGTGCCTGTCATTGACGTGGGAACAGTGTCGACCAGCTGGCTGGTTATATGGGGAGTCATAGGCACCGTGAGACCCTTCACCAGTCACTGGGTCTGTAGCACTTTCCCTCACGGGTCCACTTGGTCACCAGCACTGACATTTGTGTTGATTTCCCTCTTCCACTGTGGGTTCTGTGGCCTTTTCTTTCTGGTATTCCTCCCAGCCTTCTGGGCCCCATGTAGTAGCAGGTAGGGCTGTGGGCTCTGGTAGACTGGGCAGGCATTTGGGACTGCATCTGTTGCTGATTTTCTGTATATATTTGGGGAAGTTCTCTGCCTTTTCAGGGCCTCATTTTTCCTCAGATGACTCTACATGGGTGTTTGTTTGGTGTTAAGAATCAGATTATTTGTGCCAAGGGCAAGACACATAGGTTACTGTTTTTGAGGGGTGGTTTATCCTGTTGTGTGAAGGATGCAAGGACCAGGAGGGTAAGAAGTCACTTTTGCTCTTTGTCCAGCTGGGTACCAATTTGTTCTCATGCTCATCCTCCAGTCTAGCCAGCGCCTCCTATTGCTCTACTTGTCTCCCAGCAAGAAGCTGACTACAGTGTCAATCATTTGGGCCTCTGGTTCCTGGTCTTGTCCACCAGGTACTGTTCCATCTCTGTTGAATGGCCAACCTGGCTGATCCCTTAGCTGGATTTTTGGCTCTTTCTTGCCATCTGAGGTACCATTTTCCCTGCAAACCCTCTGGAGGAGCAGGGCTGGCTCTTAGCTCACCTTGCCATTCCACAGTCCGGTAGCCAGAACTTTCTCTTAAGATGTTACCTGTTGCTGCGTGCCGTCCTGCCCTGTCTCCTTTAGCTCTCTGTGAAGACTTGTGTTAGTCCATTGTTCTCCTACTGACATCCTCTAGCTGTTTCTTACTGTACTTACTTCTCTAGGCAGTCTTGCTCTGGCCCACAGGCTGTGAGTGTGCGTGCAGTCTGAGTCTGGCTCATGGTTTTGCTCATCCAGTGCCCATTTCCTGGACATTTCCCCATGGAAAACACCATTCTGGTAGGAGTTGTGGATATCAGGCATGAACAGGAAGTCAGCCTATCTGGGGAGTCTACTGATTGGCCTCCCTGGCCACTGAGTTCAAAGCAAGATGAGCCTGTGAAGCTGCCAGCTATCTGGCCAGCCTCTTGCCTCACTCTGTGGGTACAGGCGTTTCATCTTCCATGTCTCATTTCCGTTTCCCTCCTGTTTAATGCGTGTGCTTTTGTAGGCTCCTCGCTTCTTATAATAAACCATGGGACCAAGAAACAAAAGTTTCAGAGCCTAGTGTAAGATAACTGGTTGGGCTTGTGCTTGACCCACTTAGGGAAGCTGGGAAAGCAGCATGGCTCTAGCTGACTGTGTCTTAGCTGGGCAGGTAGCCTGGGCCTGCAGCAGGCTGCTTAGAGGTCAGGGAGGGGCTTCTGTGACTGCAAGGGTAGAAGTATGGAAGGAAAGGGGTTAGGGGAGGTAGGGGAGGGCTTGGGCATCAGAGGTAAATTATGCCTCCCTTAACCCCCTGGGGTCTTCAGGATCTGTGATCTTGTTCTCTCCCCATCGTGCTCTTCGGCTGAAGATGAGAGCCCGTGATACTGCCACAGTGCCACTGGACTGTCCCTGCGTATCTGGTTCCTCATTAGCACCAGAGGGCCTGCCATAGGAGTCTTTCTGGCCAGCCAAAGTGTGCCCCTCACCTTCTCAACTTCCCCTGCTTTATGGGATTCATCTGGTGTCTGCTAGGAGAGACAGGATGCTTCAGAGCCCCTGCAAGTGTTTAGAGGCGCACAGGGAGCCAGCAGGAGGCAGGATTTGCCCTTAGCAGCGCCAGCATGGCCAGGGAGTCTGATGCCTTGGGCACCTTCTCCAAGCCTTTCTTTTGGGCAGTGGGCTGTGCTGAGTTTCAGTGGCCAGCTTGGAGTTTTAGGGAAGTGAAGCTGACCAGGGCCTGGCCATGCTCTGGGGAGCCCGTGGTCTGCCCAGGTCCATTTGCCTCTGAACTCTTAGGTCTTTTCCCTTAGCCTGGTGCCTAGAGTTGATCCTAGCCTGCCATCTGTGGCTCCCGTGTGGGCATCATCTGTTCTCAGAGAGGGTGAGGCCTGAGGGTGGGTGCATGCACTTGTGAACACATGGAAACTTTGTGCCCTTCCTCCCTCGCCTTTCACTCGGTGTTGTATGTATTTTAAAAAGTCTGGCGAAACCTCACTGGCTGTTATTGGTGAGACTCTACAGTTCAAGGGCTCTTTGGTAGAGGGCCCCCAAGACTTAGCACATGTCTGTTGGCTTTGAACGTGGCCAGAACCGGGGGAAGCAAGCTGCTCCACCTTGCCAGTGGAGTTGGAGTGTGCTTAAAATGTAGTATTGATGCCTCTGAAGCTGACAGTTTTCCCTGAAGCAGGCAGGATGCGGTTGGGAAATTTATAAACAGTGATGTATTGACATCTGTTGCTCCTTTGTGGACTGTCAACAACTTCACCCTGTTTGCGGACGGATAAAGGGTCTGACTTCACAGCCCGTGGCTCCAGAGGTTGGATGCCTCCTCTCCTCTGAAACCTAGCCTCCTCAGGGTGGGGTACTTTGGAGAGAAACAGTGTAGATAGAAGGGAGAACGGAGGCGGGGCTGAGGACACCTGTCTCTGATTGCCTCAAGGTCCACTCCACAAGGTCCTGCTCTGGTTTCTGCCTGACTCCTCCAGGCCACAGATCCAAAGCCCACACTCAAATCTGCTTTAGACACTCGCTCTGGTGCTCCTCACCTGCTGCCTGGGTGTGTGCCGGATGGGAGGGAGGGATGAGTGCTTACGAGATGCAGTGTGTTCACCTGTCATGGCCAGGAGATGGCTTTTTCAAGATGGCAGCAGGTGGCAGGGGAAATCAAGGAGAGTTATCTATGCTTGACTCTCTGGTATCATTTGAACAATTGTGTGAGTGACCTAACATCTCTGTAAGTGGCTCTTCAGGGAGGTGGCCATGCATGGGGATCTGGGAGGTGTCTGGGTCAGTCTGGGACTGGAAGTCGGGTAGACATGAGGCTCCTCGGTGTGCTGATAGGACATTGGGGTTCCAGAGTGAGGGACTGGCCTGTAATTTCATCTGAGGTGTTTCTCTGAACCAAAGGGACCAGCAGCCTACCAGGGGACCCACATGGTTGTTGATGATGGATGCCCATGAGTGTTCCCCTTTCTTCTTCAGTCTCTTGAGTCCTCAGAGCCTTCCCAAGGCGGCAGGGAGCATCACAGGCAGGTGAGAAGCCCAGGAGTCCTGATGTGCGCCGTCTTATATGTCCACAGCCTAGCCTAGGGTAGCCACCTTAAGAGTATGTTCTGTTCCTACCTGTGGCCTGGTGACAGGTAAGTGATGAGTAGAAGGGGCAGCTGAGCCTCCTTTCCTGGGCTGGGGGTGCAAGCTTCTGAGCTGTGAGGGGTCCTGTTCTGTACCTATTTTTTATCTTTGTTTCTGACTTTGTTCCTGGATCGAGAGGCAGTAACTTTAGCTCTGTTCTGGCCTTGGGTACTAGGTCTGCAGAGAATACAGTATGTAAAAGCCTTCTGAACCTCCAGCTGGACAGGTGCTCTTCACACTCAAGTGTTTCCCTGGCAGGGAGGGTTATAGCAGGGGATTCTGGGAGCTAAGGAAGGAGCTGGGCTGCTCCAGCTAGAGACTATCACAGTGTTGCCCAGACCAACCGAGCTGAGCGAAGAGGCCTCAGGGGGAGCAGCATGTTCTCTGTTCAGAAGACAATGTTCTCAGGTGGATTTACACCTCTTCCACTGGGAGCTTGGAAAACGAGGTGTGAGGTGCTAATTTTAGACCTTTGGTCTCCATGCCAAAATGGCAGCAGGATATTTAGAAAGAAATAATGACGGCATAGCCTGGTCTCTTGTTAATTGTGGGTCACACACATTTCCATAAAAGAAACAGGTCCATCAGGATTGCATGTTGCTATGGGGGGCCTCTCAGCATCTGGGCCTCTCAGTTGCCTGGCCTGGGGTGACTCTGGGCACTTAGGTTAGCCTAAGGTCCCTGCAGACAGCAAATGTGTTTTCGTGACAGAAGCTTTTTTTCCTACAGTGACAGAGCGTGGAGACAAGGTATCCCGAGTGCCTACTGCAGCCCTTTGGTGTAAATTTTTAATAGTTAGGAGACAAAAAGGACAAGAAGTCTGAGCAGGCAAATGAGGTCACTTGTTAGCCAGAGCTTCCACACACGGGCCGGCTTCACATCTGAGAACACCCAGCTTTTAGTGACCTCTCAGGCTATTTTGCCCTCTCTGTTCCAGCTGGCAATCTTTCTGAGTTACCTAGGCTCCCCACCCTCCTAAGTTCACCAGGTGCCGTTGGCCCCAGCTCTATGTTGGTGAGCCTCTTGTCATGGTCTTCAGAAGCCTGTTTGTGCGCAGCACTCCTGACCCTCATGTTACTGCCCAAGGGCCTGGTGTCCTGCTCCCCTCCTGCCCAGTGCTTTGTACCACATTTCCTGCCTCCAGATGACTGGTTGTTAGAAGGCAGTGAGAAGCAAACGCAGTCGGTAGAGCATGAGACTCTTAATCTCAGGGTCGTGGGTTCGAGCCCCACGTTGGTGCCATTTGTTGAAAATAGGAGCGGCGGGGCTGCATCCCCAGCACCTGGCCGCCCACATGACTAGCTTATGCCTCGAAATAATTACACAGACACTGTATTCTTTTAAGCACTGCTTGGCCCATTAGCTCTAGCCCTTACTGGCTAATTTTGATATCCCGATCAACCCATTTCTAATAAACTGTAGCACCAGTCTTACCGGGAAGATTCTAGCCTACATCCATCCTGGGTCAGAGCTTCATCACATGTGCCTCAGAGAGCAGAGCTCTCGCATCCGCCCTGGAGATGGGAGCATGTCGTCTCTGCTCCAGAGCAGAGCTGTCGAGTCTGAGCTCACTTCTTCTTCCTCCCATCATTCTGTTCTGTTTACTCCTCCCACCTATGTTTTAACCTATCAGGGCAAGCAGTTTCTTTATTTAATTAACCAATGACCTTCCTCCATCAGTAGATAGTACCTGTGTGTGACAAACCCTCACTAGTACCACAAGCTATAGGTGAACATGTCTCCTCTGAATCTCCCCTGCACTCTGCTGCCATTTTTTAGAGATCCTTCTTAGGATTCATCTGCATGAAGTGTCTCAGGACACAAAAGAACTGCCAGTTGTCTGCCTGCCTATCTATCTATCTATCTATCTATCTATCTATCTATCTATCTATCTATCTATCTATCTATCATCTATCTATCTTTGAGATGGGGTCTCTGTGTAGTTCTGGTTGTCCTGGAACTTACTCTGTAGACCAGGCTGGCCTTAAACTCAGTGATCCACCTACCTTGGCTTCTCAGTGCTGGGATTGAAGGCATGAACCACCACACCCAACTAAGACCATCTGCTTGATGTGGCGGAGTCTTGTGTGCCCTTCTGGGTCTTTCCCTCCACACATACTTGGGTATGCTGAAGTGCCAGCTGTGATGCCCCCGCCCCCAGGCATCCCATGCCCCTCAGTGGGTTTGGAGGTTGTTCACTTGCTATCTGTACAGCCTCTTGGGCACGGCCGCCCAATCAGTATTCTGTCACAAAGGCGCCCTTTAATTCTTGCCTTATTCCCTCCCTGGTGGCTCTGTGACTTGTTCCAGCGTTTCTTACTATATAAACAGTGCTGATGTGAACTGCCTCATGCCTCTCATGGGCCCCGTGGACAGGCCTATGACTGGTCTCCAGTAGACATGGAACTGATGGATGACAGTGACATTTGCAGGTAGGGGACTGTGTTTGTGAAGGATGGAGACTCTATGTCCTAAAGTAGGCTGCTTCAGTGTGGCGCATGCAATCTGAGTGTCATGGGGGCCTCCAAACTCTGTCCTTTCTGTACATTTGCAAAGCACTGTGGGACTGCTTAAACCTGACTTGATAAGCAGGACAGCAGACCTATGTCAGATGGTCCCCCAGAGAGCCCAAGCTGCAGCTGTGACGAGGCACAGAGCCTGCTGTTCTGTCACATTGTGTGTCCCCCGAGCATCTTCGTCCTCTGAACCATTTCGGTGTGTGTGTGCGGTGGTAGTGGGGGTACTAATTATCACAGAACATGATATTTAGGATTTAGACTGTACCCAGTGAGGAGAGAGAGTCCCTGTGCCCAGTCACTGCCAGCCTCTAGCTGTCAGACACTGCTTCCAGGGACAGTCACACCACTCTGTGAAGTGGTGTGGAGATTGGGTTTCTGCGAACAGGCTGGCTTTTTCTGTTCCTCATGGCTGTGGGCCAGGGTACATACTCCCCATGCTCATGCCACCCCCCCAGCCAGAGGAGTGCATAGTATCTAGGGGAAAGATCACAGGCATGGGATGGCCACATAGGGACCAAGTGGTCGTGCAAGCGGTGTGGATGTGCAGGCACCAGTTGGGCATGTGGACACAGTAGCTCTGAGACTCCTCCAGTCTGCTGTACTTCAAAGCTAAGGAACCCTCATCTCCAGCAAAAAGGAACTCTTGCCTCTTTTGCCCAAGCCTGAAGAGCATGGCACTGCTGTAATTGTGACCTCTGATCTATGTCTGTGTGAGCTGGTAGTTGCAGGAAGCTGGTGGAGGTGTGAGAGTAGACCTCACTGTCTCTGGTGTGTTTTCGAGACCTCAAAGTGTTCTAGCAGAAGAGGTTGTTTTTAAAATTGCTTATCACTGCAGAAGGTTGGGACCATGGCTTGGACAGAGTCCATCGCAGGAGGAAGCCATTCTACTTCTGGGCATTTGCACAGGGCTTGGGCATCTTACGGTCCAAGAGCTCCCAGCCTGCTGTCAGGTTGGCCCTGCCACCACTCTGCTAGTCCGTGTCACCATATACCCAGCAACACCAGTGCACCATACTCAGCCGGTGTTTAGTCTTGACTGCCAGCCTGATGGGATGTAGAAAACAAACCTCCAGACATGTCTTGAGGGTGTCCATGTGGGTTTCTGAGGGTATCCGTGACGGTGTCTACAGATCCTTGAAGTGGTTGAAGATTACATATCTAGGCTGAATACAATCTCTATGTATCTAAAGATCCTAATTAGATGAGCCACTTTGTACTGGTTTTACAGGCATGAAGGATGCAAGATTGACGGGGGTCATTGGATGTTGAGCTACACACAGTTCCAGAGAGCTGCTGCAGCTAGGCAATGTGCAACAGGGTCAGAGTCCCTTCTTAGCTTTGGTCTATACCAGAGGTAAAAACAGACTAAATTATCCGAATAAATGCAAAAAGACTCAACAGCATCAACTAACTGATGTTTAAGTTTTAAAGTCTGAGGAGCTGTTTATGGTTTCAGACTGCCTTACAGCTTTTTGGGTCTCCGGCAGGCAAATGTCCAAAGCACACATGTTACTTCTGAAACAACCACCCACATCTACCCACTGTACATCTCAAAAGCAGAGCAACTGATCAGTCTCCCTTCCCAGTGTCCTCGGGACTCTCCTCTGCTTGTGAAAGAGTGGGTGACTCAGAAAGAAGAGCCAACTTCTAAATGTGTTCTCAGCGTGTATCAATTATATTTTGAATTTTTCAAAGGTTGAATTGCATTTAGTTTTAGACTCGCACGTATTTTTAAGGTTTATATAAAGACCAAAATTTAAAGAGAATTGGGTGACATTCTTAAGTGATGATATTCATATAATTTTGGCAAAATGGAAACTTAAGATATTAGTTAATTATTTATCTTGAAATCTGAACTTAAATCTGAAAAATTATAAACACTTTGAAATGAGAAGTCAAGGCCAAATCACAATTATATTTCTAAATCATTTGATAGGTCAAAACTCCAAATGTTATGGATGAAAAGGACATTTGCAATCTTGATGACCTGAGTCTGATTCCTGGAACTCACTGTGGAGGGAGAAAATGACTCTCAAAAGCTGTCTGTGCACACACACATACACACACGCGCATACACATACACATGTACACATGCACACACACATATGCACACATGCACACACACACACGATGATGATGATGATTATACTGGCTATTTAAAGTCTTTCAAGTTAAAGTCAGGTTTTATGTTCCTTGTTACCAGAGATATTTCTTTTAATTGGTGCAGAGGGAGAAGGAGTCTGTTGCCCTCTTTTAAAAGACTAACTGCTGCCAGGTAGTGGTGGCGCACACCTTTAATCCCAGCACTCGGAAGGCAAAGGCAGGTCATCTCTGTGAGTTCGAGGCTAGCCTGGTCTACAGAGCAAGTGCCAGGACAGGCTCCAAAGCTACAGAGAAACCCTGTCTAGAAAAACCAAAAAAAATAAAATAAATAAAATAAAACAAAAACAAAAAACACTAACTGACAAATAACTAAACTGCAGAGTTTTTTTTTTTTAAATCGAAAGAAAAGACACAGGATAATGAAGATAAACAGTCTTTTCTGAAAATAGCATTTTGTCCTTTAAAAATGCTAGTCCCTTCTAGTGAGAGTCCACACACAGCCTATCCAGTATCCAGCAAATACACAAGACGCAGCAGGAGAGAGCCCAGCTGCAAACATAGAAAACTGTCAGCGTAGACTGGAGTAAAGCCAAGTGTTCAAGCAGTCAGGTTCCAGAATACCATGGAAATAAAACCATTTGAACAAAATGGAAATGGAAGAGCTGTTCAGGTGAGGGTGGAGAAAGGAGCGCTAACTCCTGGTATTATTACATTAGGAGGAGATGGGCTCGCCACTGGCAAAAGCTGAAAGGGAAGAGTCAGCTCCCAGATAGATTTTGTGTGTTGAAACCTGTCATATGCTGTTGGTACTGCAGGTTTGTGGGAAGGAGCAGATGGGGGTTACCCTCAGGAGAGCTTTGTTAGGAGACTTGTGAACATGGGCGCAATGAGGGCCTTGACATAAGTAAGCATTAGGAGCAAGGAGAAGCATCATGCCCACAGTAGCATGAGGGGGCCTTGCAGGGAGAGAGCCTTTCCTTCAAAATCCTAGGAGGGGCTGCATTAGGAGTGATGTCATGTATAGACTACGGGGGTCCTGAGTGAGAGAGCCTTCAAATACCCAGGTGTCAGGACACGTAGAACAGCATGGCCAGGCAGTCATTTTGGAGCCTTGAAAACCAGAGCACAAAGGGGCTTTCTGACTGTTACAGGTTTCCAGAGTGGGTGGGCAACCTTTATGCCGCGAGCCCAGCCTGCAAGACTCCTGGTGTGGAGGCAAGCACCAGGGGGGGCCGTAGTCAAAAGTTGCCTTTGTCCTAGGCAGCAGAGAGGATGCTGGGCCTGTTTTTCTTGAGTTACGGAAGTTCCTGTCCTCCTTTGTCCTAAGGGACAGACTGTGGGTGGCAGTGCCTGATTTCTGGGAGAGAGAGGCAGCTGGAGGGTCTGTTACATAACGTATTGCATCTATCCTAAGAACATTCTTCTTACAAACATTATTCTTACAAATAAAATAATATTATGCTCATTAGTCTAATAAGCGAGACTTTGGTCCTTTGAGAAGAATACTGGTTTTATCTTGATTATTTTACCAAGAACATTCAGGAGGCAAGCATTAATAGGCTTAGGTGCTTGAGGATGAACCCCGTCTATAACAGAACAGACTAAACATTAGCAAGTAAGTAAAAATAAACACATATAAAAGGTGCTTTGCCCACCACGATGGCAAAGCCTTTCCTTTGCATATGTTCTATACAGTGTGAACACATCCTTTGCATACACCATGTACAGCATGAACGCATCCTTTGATATGTTCTATACAGTGTGAACGCATCCTTTGCATACACCGTATACAGTGTGAACTCATCCTTTGCATATGTTCTATACAGTGTGAACG
>NC_022014.1:38538689-38552598 GCF_000317375.1 Microtus ochrogaster
CATCCTTTGCATATACTGTTTTACAGTGTGAACGCATCCCTCTCATCAGTGCTCTGAGTTCCTGGGAGAGACAGACATCAATGCTATCTCCATTTCCCTTCCCGCATTATGGTTCCATTCGCTGAAAGAGTCTCTCATCCCCTTCCTGTGGTTGCCTGCAGATCCTCGCTGCCAGCATCACCTGCTTCTCTAGCTTTGAGCTCTAGATAAAAGGACATTAATTTCGCTTTTTCTCTTTCTGTCTCTTGGGTGCTGACAGGGAACATTCTCGCTCTCTCTGATGAGCCTACTTCCTCCACGTGTGTCACGTAGGCGTCTACCTTTGAACCTGATATTGCTCTTCCAAATTTCAACAAAACAGTCTTTGAACTTCCTTCTGGGTCCATTTCCAAATCTCCTATCAATGAGCTAAGAGTCTTCAAAAGGAAACTAATTCCCGGTAACACACTTAGATATTATCATACCCATTTTTAAATCCTGTAACATTATTACATTATTTACAGCAAAATGTGTTATCTACTAGTAATTACCCCAGTAACAAAATTAACTCATTTCAACATTGGCAAAATGTATGTGTATTTCATGTGGATCAATGCCCAGAAATTCTAAATAAATTATACATTCTAAGTTTGCTAGTAAAAAGCAGTTTAGATATTTTCCTGACCATTTAGTAAAAGCATATATTAACTTGTTAACTAAGTAAGGTCTTAGTTTATCGCTTTTTGGTAAGATTTAAAGGTGTAGCTTTTATTTGTTATGTACAGAGCAAGCTAGCATGGATCCTCAATGTTATTGTTTATAGAGATTTTTTTCCTTCTGTATTTTTTCTTTTTTTATTTATTTTTTTCTTCTGTATTTTTTATTGTAAAAAGGAAATGAGCAATGTTTTTTGACAAACATATATCCACCATTTTTATATTATAGCTTTAATTAAATCTCATATTTATCACTTGTATATTAAGAATATTCCTAAAGAGAAAACCATAGCAATAATCTAATAAAATATTTTTTTATCCCTGCCTCATTTTCCAGAATATTTGTGAAAACACCAACCACCAACATTCCTGTAAATGGAAGTTTCTGTTCTGCCCAGTCCTACAGCCATCCAGTGAAGAAACACATGGAGGCTTATGTTAATTATAAACTGTTTGGACAGTTAATTCAGGCTCATTATTAACTAGCTCTTACAATTTAAATTAACCTATAATTCTTTTCTATGTTTAGCCAGATGGCTTGGTAACTTTTCTCAGTGAGCCATTCTCATCTTGCTTCCTCTGGATCTGGCTGGTGACTGACTCTGCCTTTCCCCTTCCCAGAATTCTCCTGGTCTAGTTGCCCTGCCTGTATTTCCTGCCTGGCTACTGGCCAATCAGTGTTATCAGACTGATACGAGTGACAAATCTTCACAGTGTACAAGAGCATTATCCCACAGCACATTTCTTTAGCAATGACACTCACAACTGGTACTCCAAGTAGTTAGCATTTTACACATGAAGTAAAGTTCAGCATTCTTTTTAGTCTCAAATTCAAATTTTCAATTTTTTTGCATCATTATTACCTCTTTAAAGGAAGAAGCAAACAAGAAGAACTAGAAAAGTAAAGGCTCCTCTAAACACTCATATGAGTTTATACACATACTCATACAGGGTACATCTGTGTATCAGGCTGGATTCTCTAGAGAACAGAACTGTTAGGATGAGTTAATTAAATAATTTTAGCTTACATTTAATGACAACAGTTAGTAGCAAAAGGTGTCTCACATTCTAGTAGCTGCTGGGTTCTTGAGGCTAGGGACCCTGGCCGTTGGAGGAGTCCCGCAGTGGTGGTCTCACATCGGAGAGGCTGACAGCCTGGGAGCTGCGTAGTTCATGAGGCCAAGCACCTCGCCACTTCCATTCTAGCACAGGAAACCTGGAAGGTTCCTGGTGAGCCGCTGCTAGTCTGTAGTCAGTGACAGAAGCCTGGAAACACTGGCTGTGATATCAGTGAAGGAATCATTGTCAATGGCAACAGAGTAAATCACCTCGGTGGAGAGAGGGAAGTCAGGTGAGCAAAATGCAAGTCATCCTCCATCTGATGGTCCTTTTTGTCCCCACTGCTAACAGAAGGTGCTGCCCACACTTGGGGTGGATCTTCCCACATGAAGCAAAGCAGTCAGGACAATTCCTCAGAGGAGACCTCTTACTCTGGCATGCTGGTTTGAGTAGGAATGGCCCCCATAGGCTTATATATTTGAATACTTGGTCATTAGGGAGTAGCACCACTTGAGAAGGATTAGGAGGTGTGGTCTTTTGGAGTAGGTGTGGCTTTGTTGGAGGAAGTGGGTCACTGGGTGTGGGCTTTGGGGTTTCAGATGTCCAAGCCAGACCCAGTGGCTCTGTCTCTTCCTGCTGTCTGTGGATTTGGATGGAGAACTCTTAGCTCCTTCTCCAGCACCATGCATGTCTGTGTGCCACCATGCTTCCCGCCATGCCGATAATGAACTAACCCTCTGAAACTGTAAGCCAGCCCCAGATAAATGCTTTCCTTTAGAAGAGCTGCTTTGGTCATGGTGTCTCCTCACAGTAATACAACACTGACTAAGCCACCAGGTGACTCTAATTTGTGGCAAGTTGACATCAAAAAAAGAAGTCAACCATTACAATCTGGGACCTACTGCTTTAAGTAACCAGTGGGAGAATCAGGCCACGCTCCTTCAGTTTATCACTGAGGACAAGGACTTGACAGGTGCCTCTGTGACAGAGCACTCAGGAAAATGAGCCAGCTCCTCCCCCTTGCAGCTGTATGATACACGTCTCTGTGGCCCTTGGCACACAGAATAGGCCAGGCTAAGTCATCCGGTACAGAACTTCTCCCAGCCCTGAAAACCTGCGAGGGTCTGAAGGCCCCTTTGCCCTGAGATTTGAAGGCGATTCTTCAGTCTCCCATCGCGTATTTATGATGACTGTCTCTCCTAGTGCACTTACCTCCAGGGCCCAGTCTCTCAAGGATCTCTTCTGAAGGCTGCCTCCCGTGAGCTGAGAGGCAGAGTAGTGGCTGGCTGAGCTGAGCGGCATCCCTGGTTCTGGTTTCCTCTAGCCAGCCTGCTCATCAGCTTTAGGAAATGGTTAAAGAAAACACTCACTCCCTATGATGTTCGGGGGTCAAACTTAGTGCAGTCAGAATTGAAAAAGGCCTTGAAGTTTCACCCTGATAAACATGCAAACGAAGGATAAAGGTCTAAACAGGCTTCTAAAGCTTATGAAGTTCTCTCTGATTCCAAACAAAGGGACAAGGGAGTGATTCAAGAGGGCGGAGCAGGTGGTGGCTTCAGCGCCCTATGGGCATTGCCAGTATGTTTTTTGGAGGAGGAGGAAGGATGCAGACAGGGAAGGGAGGAAGGAGTGGTGTGCAGAGGCTCTCGGGAACCTCAGAAGACTTGTGTCATGGTGCAGCAAGAAAACCTGCTTCGGAAAAGAGTGTGACTCGTTCTGGAAGTGAAGGCCGAGGTGGCAAGAAAGAATAGTAAGTAGAGGCACTGGCATGCAAATAAGGATTCATCAGGTAGGGCCAGGAATGGCAGTGCAAATTCAGACTGTCATGGAGGACGGCTCAGTTCTGAAGACGCACGGAAAAAGATGCAGTGGAAGAAAAGTGCTCTGAGAGCAGCCTTTAGAAGCTCATATTGACAGAGCATGAAAGACAGCCAGAGGATAACGTCCATGGTGAGGGGGACCCCAAGCCGGACTGCAGCCAGGAAGGACCATGCCTTTTCTACTTGAGGAGAGCTTTACATGTGAATGGACTTGGAGCTGATTGAAGCATTGTGTGGCTTCCAGAAGCCAGTGTCCAGTCTTGACAGGTGACCCACAGGCTTCATCTCTCATCCAGGTCACAGTGTTGAGGATGGAGATGTTAGGTCCTAAGTGAAGCCATGCCAGTATACTGTGGACCATGAGAAAAAGAATGTCTAATCATTGAGTTTAAGGTAAACATCACTGAAAATGTTTCTGTCTTCTGATAAATTCTCTTGGCTGGAAAATTCCTTTCTGAGAGGAAGGATATAGAAGAGACTGGTGAAATCCTTTAGGTAGAGCTTGCGAACTCTGAGCCAAATCAAAGCCAGTGCCATTATAATGAAGAAGACTGTAAGGATGGTGAGCATCACCCCAGTGGTGGCATTCTGTGTCAGACCTCTCACTGGGGCCAGTGAATAACACTCCCTGCCGGCATTTTATATGCAGTAGTGAAATGAATAGATTTATAATCGTAATATGCTTGCTATTTGGCTATTGTTTTGGTTTTAATACTCAACTATAGTAAGTGCTCTGACTTTACCATGTCTATACGCTGATTGTCGTGTGTCAGAAGACCAATACCTGTAAAATGGCTTTAAAAGCTCCCCAGTGTCTGTTAGTTACACCGTGTCCTGACTCAAGTGTGCGTGAAGAGAATCTTAGGCTGATGCTTGAGATGCATGTGTTGACTTCATTTTATGACTCTTCGTTGTTAAGCTGTGAAATGAAAAGTCTTATTTAGCTGGTAATCAGAAAAAATTTAAGTAGAAATATGTCAGTCTGGTTATATGACGAGGATTCATGGTGACGCCTCAGCTGTTGCTGGAAGGTGGCGTAATACAATTTACATAGAAATGAGACCTTCCTCAAGAAGTTTGTCAGCATAGGCTGTTGCTTAAGTGCTTGTATTTCTAGACTGCATTCCCTCTGTGGTACCATCTTCTCTCTCTCTGTCTCTGTCTCTCTCTCTTTCACACACACACACACACACACACACACACACACACACACACACACACACACACGTTGGCCAGTTCTGCTACCTTCTTTTCCCCCTCTCTTTGAACTACAATAAGCCTTTGAATAGCAAATTCCAAAGCCAAGTAACTTAAAAATCAGAGGGAAGGGACCTGTATGTGGAGAGGTGATTTGTGTTCTAACCCAGGAAGATGTCCCAGATGCGTCACTACTCACTTTAAACCCTTTGCGGAGTAAGTGCACTTTAATGTTGGTAGCACAGCAAATTGTAGGCAGCTTTAATTGTATGTATAAGGTTGCATGTGTTCGTGTGCTTAGATCTGGATACCAGAATTTAAGCAGTCATTGAAATGTATGTCCCACCATCTCCTAATAAACTGATTCAAAAGCCCCCAAAACTGAGGCAGAAATTGTAGTCACAATTTCTAGTGAACTCATGTTCAAAGAAATGCAAGTGGCCAGAGGGATTTTTTTAACTTAGTTATTTTCAGGAGTTCTGTGGCAAAGATTGGTTTTGCCCCATTGATGTTGTAAGAAACAGCCTTACGTTTGTGAGGGACTAATTAGCTCTAACTCTCCCGAGGGGTCATGGACACAGGAGCAGGAAAGACTTAATATTTTTCATCATTACACACAAACACCCTTTTTTTCTGTCTCGAGAACTCGGTGGCTCAGACATGAGGCTCACACCTCTCCTTCCACACAGCAGATGTCTAAACAGTTGAGCAGAATTACAACTTCGCCTGGAAAAGCCTTCCTAATTGGCAAGGAATGTCTTACAAATAGCCAAATCGTTCCACACAAGAACCCCAGCAGTTCAACTGAGCCCCAAACAGACAGGAAGGCAGAGCCTGAGTCACACTGCTGGGGAGGAATCACCACCAGCCAGACTTTCTGAAGAATTCAAAACAAATTCCAGATCCTCGTTTATCTGCTCACCAGATAGAGATGTAAAAAGCAGCCAACGCCGGCTAAAATGGGGAGATAAACTGCCCCCAAGTAAGGTGATTCTGCGGCTGCTTGAAATGTTTTGTTTTCATATCCACCCAGGGTCAGCTTGTTGCAGGTGGCAGACACCCCAAAATGCACCTTATCTTCCATCAGGGTTGCCAAGATTGTTAGAGTTATTAAGGGTCAAAGGTGGGGTCCTGAGAGCCCCAATAAACTAAGTCCAACTGCCTGTCCTTAGTAAGCCAATTCAACAAATTAGTATAGTAAAAAATACAAAAAAAAATTAAAGGAATTATTTAATAAGACCACACTAGGAAGAGGGACAAAGAGGGCCCTTTCCTGACGAGTCCATTTTCAAGGTCCTCATGTGAGGTTAAGGTTTAAGGGCCAGAGGACCACACAGCTAAGCCATCCTGGCCATGGTGCAAGATCCATCATTGTCTCCACTCCAGTCTCGTCTGTAAGATGACCTGAGAATTACCAGCACGTGACATCTCTTTTCCAGAGACAAGCTCTCCCTGTGGCTGGCACAAGGCTTCAGTCTTTTCTTCTCCCAGCAGAGATTCTTGGAGGGAGATCCCAGCCCTAAGGTCTTCTGTTCACAATCTGATAGCCAAAAGGAGGGACCCAAGTGTCTTCATGCCTGCCAGGCTACAGGCTGCAAAGCAACCTTGCTCCAAACAGGTTACAGAGGTTTGGACAAAGGCCCATGTATTGAAGGCTTGGTCCCCACCCATCCTGTGTCACTGTTGGGTGTAGTGGGTGTAGTGGGACATTTGAAGATTTGGACCAGCAGGGGAAAATCAGGTCTTTAAGTGGGACTCTAGCCCCCTCCTCTCCCTGCCTTGTTTCCCAGCTTTGTTCTGCCACTCATACCTGCCACGATGTGCGGTAGACCTGAAGCCACAGGCCTGGCAGATCGTGGACGGAAACCTTGGAAGCTGTGAGGTGAAACAACCCTCTGCCACTGCCATCAGTCACCTCTGGTGTTTGAGATCATGTTGGGGAACTGCCTAGCAGAGCAGGAATGCAGCCCAGGGCACACAGACCCCACATGAAGACACCGTGGCTTTGTGGACTAGGAAATGCCCTCTCTCAGGACACGAGGACCTGGGGTCTGTCTGGCCATACTCAGGAGGAAGGCGGCCCTGGAACTAATCCTCCCCAAACCCAGTTCTGTACCACTTGGTGGAGGAAGCTCTGCAGATTGGGTGGTGGTGGCTCAGATGCCTGTTTCGGCACCAATTGTGTGTGTGAAGGATGGCCTGAGATATCACAGCCTGTAGGAAGGTGGCCCTGGGTCTCCAGCAGAGGGTAAAGAAGTACAAGAATAGCTCTGTTTGGCCCGAGCTGGCTCCGATGTGAAATATCAGTTATTGACTGCACTCAACCCTCCTCCCAGGTGGCTGCCCTGTGATCTCTTCATCCAGTCTCGCAGAGCTGGTTGCAATAGCAGGAGGCCATAGGACTTAAGTGTGGCATGAGGCTGCTCTTTCCCACTCCGCAGCTGGCTGGGTTTCAGCAAGTTCCTAAGCCCCCAGTGGCTTCGTTTCCCCCTTTTATACATTTTCATATTTGGCAGAGGAGTCTACTAGATACCTGTCTGCATCCATGAGGGACACATCCGTGACAGACTCGTTCGAGCTGTGCCTGTCCCCTGTTGTGTCCCCACATGAACGGAAACAAGGCTGTGTTGTGAGGTGCCTCCAGATAGGAGCTCCATCTTGAAATTCTCCTCCCTCCAGTGACAAAGCTTCACACTGTCACAAGGAACTGCAAGTCATCAACTACATTCTCGGCCAACCTCAGCCATTCTGTTTTGGGTCAGAAGAGTCATGAGCTGGGTTTGCCATTTGCTGAACACAGTCTGGTCATGCAGGTGTCTCTTGTCCCCCTGCACAGACTTAGTTCCTATGTCCCTAAGTAGTGTTTTTCCTTCAGCAACCCCGAGAAGGTGCTATATTTAGTTCTACCCCTTTGGGGTCTACCCATGGTAGGGTATCTGGCTATGGTGAAGGGACAGGCTCTTTTGTACTGACGTTGTAACAGTGTGACAGCGTGCTCACATGGCATCTGTAGACGGAGAGCTGGAAGAAGGAAATATGGCCGTGATGGGGGCATCTGAGGCAAGAACTTCCCAGCCATGGAAATGGCTGTAGGAGTGAATGGTTCATGAAGTGTATATGTGAGGGCCTTAGAGCATGGTGGGAATGACTCAGCTCTTCCCATAAACCCCTGGGGGTGGATCAAAATGGAAGTTCTGAGGCCACGTTCCAGTGGAGCCCAGGAGTCTGCATTCTGAAAGGCTCTATGGTGATGCTGACCTGGGAATCATGCTGGGTGCAATGGGTTTTGAGAAGGGGAGAAAGCCAACCTAAAGGGAAGCAGCTACAAAGAGCAGAGCTGTGTCCCACGGCTCTCTCAGTGTCAAGATGTTCCAGCCTGGGTAGTCTGTGGGAATGGTGTCCCGGGGAGTGGCCTCCACCTTATCTTCTTCCCCCACCGCTGCTGCAGGCACTGCAGCTTCTTTGCATCTCAGGAAGACAGTGCGCATGCTCTGACTTCTATTTATTTATTTATTTATTTATTTATTTATTTATTTATTTATATTTATTAAAAATTTCTGTCTCTTCCCCACCACCCATTTCCCTCCCCCTCCCCCAATCAAGTCCCCCTCCCTAGTCAGCCCAAAGAGCAATCAGGGTTCCCTGCCCTGTGGGAAGTCCAAGGACCACCCACCTCCATCCAGGTCTAAAAAGAGGAACATGGGATGTACTCACTCATATTTGGTTTCTAGCCATAAATAAAGGACATTGAGCCTATAATTCGTGATCCTAGAGAAGCTAAATAAGAAGGAGAACCCAAAGAAAAACATATAGGCATCCTCCTGAATATTAACCTTCATCAGGCGATGAAAGGAGACAGAGACAGAGACCCACACTGGAGCACCGGACAGAAATCTCAAGGTCCAAATCAGGTGCTCTGACTTCTTCCACTCGCCAGAGTCCACTGAGGACCAGAGACAGACTTGTGTATGTGATGAAGCCCCAGGGCCCTGAGAGGTACCAGGAAGGCCAGAATTGTGGCTGCTGCCTTTTATCTTCTGTGAAAGACGATCCTGTCCAACCACAGGAGCCCGCTCCGTAGCTGTCCTAGCCCTTGCTGTGGCTCAACGTTCTCAGCTGGCTCCACTCAGGAGGCCGAGGCCTTTCCTCCTGGTGCTCAGAGCAGGCAGTATGGGGCAGATGGGTGCAGAGAGGTGGCAGCAGGTGAGATCGGGGTAATTCTGGGAAACTGTGGTGGGCCAAGGATGCCAGGCAAATGCCTCAGCTTACCTGAGCTGGCCCTCTTTATCCTAGGCCAGCATCGCTCTGGCTGTGACATCGGAGCCCACAGCTACTGCCCCGCCTCGCCTGTTTCTAGATTAACTGCAGGAGTTCCTCTTGTTCACACTGCTTTCACCTTAATAGCAGGATTAGCTGTGCCCTTCTGCCCAAGTGTTGGCTTTCAGGTTGTTTCGCTGGCCCAGGAAGGACCTTCTCGGGGGCAGCACCTAGCAGGCTGTGCTTAGGGCAATCCCAGGACTCTATGCTCAGAGTGCCTGACCACAGAACCAGACCCAGCAGCTTCATCTTCTGGGGAAACCTTTATGTCTGTCAGACTCTGGCTTCTCTGGACAAAGCTGACCAAACAGCTTCAGGCACCTGAGTAACAGCCTCTTTGTGTCTAGAGCTGTGTATTCCTTCTCTTGACTCCTGCGCTTTACTCTCTGAAGGTCAGAATTTATTCCTGGAAAACAGACATCATGGTAGTTACCTCTTGAGGCCCCTTGTTGCTATTCAACATCCCTAGTTTCAGAAGACTCTTGAGACCCAGTGAATGGCCTCCATGATTTGTGAGATCAGGCAGGAGACCAGGGCCCCTGTGGAGGAAGGCCCACAGTGCCGGAGTCTTCTTATGCTGCAGCTGCTACTGTTGGTCCCAGCATCTCTTGTGAGCCTTTCCTCCTGGGAGCCAGACCTGCTAGTGGAGACCAGTAACCCTCAGTTGCTACCGACCCTGTCCCTACAGAAGTTTCCCTGCTCCCTCAAATGACGAATGAGAAGCCTGGGTCATGGAGATGTCTTCCATACAAACAAGGGTTCTGCAGGTTCTGGGCAGGCACACTGTAGGGATGGTGGGAACAGACACCATAAAACTAAATGTTTGGTTTCCTGGAAGTGGTCCTAGCCCCTGCTTTACCTGAGCATCTCATATTAAAGGGTCATGCTGATCAGATAGCTCTGATTCCAGCCACTGGTTCTGGGGGTCTGGTCAGTTGAGGCCCAGCCAGTGTTTCCTGACACCTTCGTGATTAATAATTTATCTGGGGACTCAGCTTCTCTGGTCCTCTGACAGGTCCATTGATGCTGTACCACCTTCCCCTCTCCTTCACACCACAAGCTCACCTGAGCCTCAAAGCAGGCACTGGAGAACTGTCTACTTTGGCAAGGATTGTTCCTGTGCAACCTGTGGCCTGGAAGAAGCATCTACTGCTTTCCTTTGAGGCTCTTAGGTGACATGTATGGAATGTCCTGACTGCTAGCCAGGGCTCAGTCTTACCGTGTAGCTATCTGCTACTTTCTTGCCTGTCCTGCTGTGCAGGGATAGACTGTAGTGAGTAAGTGGGGCGTAGGAGCCCTGGCGGAGAAGGAGAGCACAGTCTTGCTTGAGGTTTCCTTGACTTTAAGGAAGGGCCTCGCCTCCCCTGCTCAGCAATCGTGCGAACAGCTCTATAGTTGCACTCAGATGAAACTCCATAGCCTCACAACTCTGCATTGCGCATGTCTGCTGCAGCTGTGCTTAGCAGCAGCCTCTGGGTCAGCCTGCACCGGGTATCTATACTGTGGAATCCCTTGCAGATACCCAGGGAGCAAGTCACGAATCTGCTCACACATCACAGGGACATCATGTGATGCAAGGAGCCACAGACCCCATGACTGCATTTCTGGGACACACAAAACAAAAAAAGGGTAGCAGCCCCAGGCTAGGAACTGGAGCGGGGACAGACCTGGTTATTCCAGGGACTTTTCAAGGGGTGGACAAGTCCATTCCCTGTCTTGGCAGTGTGTATAAGACTGCATTTATTTGTCAAATCCTTAGACCCTGTGTATCAAAGATACATTTGCTGGGCGTGGTGGTGCATTCCCGTAGTTACAGCACTCAGAGAAGGATCAAGAGTTAGAGACCAGCCTGGGCTATATTGCAAGGCTGTGTGTTAAAAAACTGAATTTTGTCTCGATAAATCTGACCTTAAGTTTGAAAACAACACAAAACATCGTCCTCAAAAATCTGCCTACCTTTCTTCAGAAAAGAAAAAACAAAAAACAAAGTAAGCCTGCAGTTAAAAAACAAAGTCAGCCTGTAAGCCGGTTGGCAGTAGGCTCCACCAGCTTGATGGTGATGAATATGTGACTGCCCTTTGATTCCTGTGACAGGCCGCTTAGGGCCAGGGCCTGGCTGCTTATCAGGGCAACCACTCCATTGTTCACCAGATACTTGCAAGTTTCCTTTCCCAAGGCAGGCTGAAGTCCATGTCAATATTGACTGTAGAGGCCACCGGGTTTCACCATATTTGGTTAACAGTGGAAGAGTCATCTCTAGGATAGTTTCCAGTGGCTTTGCACGGGTGGGCTGTGTTTTATTTAGAGTAAAGAGAACAATCTAAACGAGCTCTTCTGAACTCAAGGTCACTGTGCTAGAAAAGCACAGGTGCAGATGAAGCTCTGTGCAAACCATTCACTCTCTTCTTTCCTGTTCAGTGGGTTAAGCAGGAATCTTTAAAAATATATATATGTGCTTGAGAGCAGGAGAGAGAGCCCAGTTTGTAAAGTACTCGCCATGCAATCATAAGGACCGAGTCAGATCCCCAGCAGTGAGATGGTAGGAATGGTGGAACACATTTGTAATCCTAGCTCTAGAGAGGCAGAGAAAGGCTCATTGGCCACCGGGACTCACTGATCACACAGCTTATGCTTACCAGTGAGCTCTAGGCTAGTTCTCAATAGACAAAGGTGGACAGTGTCCAAGGATCTCCAAATGCATGCATGTATATGTGCATATATATTTGCCTCACATACACACACAGTATGTTGACGGGTGTCAGTAGGCCTGTGGCCTCCATGGTGCACAGTCCTTTGGAGGAGTCGAGAAATACTGATGGAGTGGTGTGGTCCCTCAGCCGTTCATTTTCCAGCATCCCACATCTACCTTTGTAGGACCTGAGGGACCTCAGGGCCAATGATGCCCTCTTGCAGAAAGAAAATGGGCTAGGAGTTAGGATTATGGGTACCAGGAACCAATCTGTTCTCCTTCAGAGGGATCTTAAAAAGTTTTTAAATTAGTTTTAAATTTGTGTATATGGGGGTTCTGTCTGCTTTCATATTTATGCACTGCTTGCATGCCTTGGAGGCCAGAAGATGTTGGATCCCATGGAACTGGAATTATGTCAGTTGTAAGATGCCATGTAGGTCCTGGGGATTGAACCCAGGTCTTCTAGAAGAGCAGCCAGTGTTCCTAACCATTGAGTCATCTTTCTAGTGCCCTGAGGGTTTCTTGAGACAGCCAGCTGCTCCCTGACTCCTCCTGCCTGGCTCTTTCCTGGAGTTGGCAGCTTGGACAGAAAGATGAAGTCCTCCCTCAGTACAGCTCTGTGACCTTCTTCCAGGTCTGCAGATGTCCCCCAAGCCACCTGAAGGTTACTTTTCTTGTACCCATGTTAACCCTGTGCGAGCTATCCACATCTCAGATTTCCTTCCTAGAGGAGGCTTAGGAAAGGTCTGGCAGCTGCCTGCAGTCCCCACCTGTAGGTCAGGTGCCTGGGCTGACAGATACCTTTGTAACTATCTGCTTGTCTGCCTTGCCAGCCCCCACAGCAGAGCTGTAGGTCCCAGGGTCTCAGGAGCCAAGACCTGCCTCTGACTTTCTTCTTTCATCTCTCCCTCATGTCATCTTTCCCCAGCACCTCCATCCCTGCTCTGGTTTGCTTCTTGTTGCTGTGATAAACACAACTTGGGGAAGAGAGGGCTTATTTCAGCTTCCTGTCTGTCACTGAGGGAGGTCATGGCAAGAACTCAGGTAGAAACTGGAGAAATGAGGCTGAGCATCTTGCTCACTGGCCTGTGCTGAACTAGCTTTCTTCTTATTCTGCTCAGATCCCCCCGCCCCCCATGATGGTGTTGCCCACAGTGGGCTGTGCCCTTCTGTGCCAATCATTAAACAAGACAATACTTTGAAGACATGGATACAGGGCAATCTGATTAGGATGATTACTCAACTGAGGCCCCCCCTTTTCATGTGACTCTGGGTTTTGTCAACCTTACAAAAATGCTAACCCATATATCCCCTGCCCCAAAAAGACAAACACCAAAGCCAACGACAGAGAGAGCCATGACTGATGGACAGCTGAATAGTTTACGCAGTGTTCCTGCCCGAGGCTGGTGTTGGGACCAGGGCTAGCTGTGGAGAGGCAGATGGATCCATGGGTTGGCAGCTTCAGGGTGCAAACTCTTCAGCTTTGGAGGGTTCCCAGGAGGACAGTCTGCATGGTTGGAGTAATTCAAGGGGCTGCAGGATCTCAAAGCTCATGGGCGCTGGCTGGTGGGAGAGAACACAGGCTCATGAATTCTTTTTTCTAATAGGTCCTCTACAAGAGGGCCAGTGGTGCCCGTAGAGCTCCAGGTGGGGTGTGATAGTATCCCCAGGCCCCGCCGCTCCAGAAGGAAGATCCAGCAACACCTAGATGGCTTTTGAAACTTAGGGGTGGTCTTTTGCAAGGCCTGAGTTTGTTGGGTAACCAAGGACAGAGCCTGAGGTCAGTCAGGGGAAAAGGTGCTCATTGCCTATGCTCACTCACCCCCAGCTCTGGCTCGCTGGGTTCAAGAAGACTTCTAGGACCCTGGGTGATGCCCGAGTACAGCCTGTGCTGGAGGCTGGAGGACAGCGCTCCTGGGGACTGAGTCTGTGTGGACCCTCCCTATCACAGCAGGAGCCAGGCAGGTCAGGCCAACCTCAGAAGGGCTGTAACTGGGACCAGACCCTGGGGCTGATGCACTTGCTTACTGCCCTTGAACGAGTCCCTTTGTTTTTTTTTTTTAATTTTATTTATTTATTAAGGATTTCTGCCTCCTCCCCGCCACCGCCTCCCATTTCCCTCCCCCTCCCCC
>NC_022014.1:38554473-38558526 GCF_000317375.1 Microtus ochrogaster
CTACCAATCCAAGAGTAAGGGAGGTCCTTCCATTTTCTGGTGTCCTCTTCAATTTCTTTCTTCAAAGACTTAAAGTTCTTGTCAAATAGATCTTTCACATCCTTGGTCAGAGTTACCCCAAGATATGTTTTCAGCCCAGTTTCTTTTACTGTGTAGTGGTGTGTGATGGTTATTTTTGTATGTTTCACTAGTTCCTACTGCACAGTACTGTTGTGTGTGCACACACACTTCATGCTGTCCCTGGTTCCTACTACACAGTACTGTTGTGTGTGCACACATGCTTCATGCTGTCACTGGTTCTAAATTCCTGAGCCTCGAGGAGGAATTTGATGAAGACATCCCATATAGGACTGAGTTCTCTAGAGTCTACCACACTCTCTACATTGCCCAGGTGTGGCTCTCTGTGTTAATTCCCATCTACAGGAAGAAGGAGCTTCTTTGATGTGGGTTGAGCAAGGCGCTGATCTATGAGCATGGCAGTATGCCATTAGGAGTTGTTTTATTGCTGTGTTCCTTTAGTAGAATAATAGTATTAGGTTTCCCCTAGGCCTGTGGCCTTAGTAGTCTCAGGTTCTTGGCTACTTTATCAATGTTAGGCATGGATTCCAACTTGTGGACTGGGCCTTAAATCCAATCAGAAAGTGGTTGGTTACTCCCACAGCATTGCACCACTGTTGTGCTGGCGTATCTTGCAGGCAGGCCACTTTATAGATCTCAAGGTTTGTAGCTGGGAGACATTGATGATTATCTTTTCTTCTGGTAGCGTGCAAGGTACCTTCCAGTACCGTGAATCGCTAGTCAGCAGGGGTGAGGTTTCTAGTTGGGCACCAGATCATCTTCTCTGCATTTGATGGCATATGTCAGTGTTGTCTTCATAGGTCCTTACCATCAGCTTGTGGAAAATGACCAATAGCCTTGGCAGTAGTCTGTGATGTTTGGAGGTTTCCTTGGGCCCCTTCGGCCATCAACTCAACAAGATGTAACCCGTTGCTGGCACTGAAGGTTTTACTTGATGGCGTAAGATGTCTTGTTGGAGCAGCATCACCCCTGTTATTTGGCAATGCCATTAAGATTCTTCCCACATGTAGACATTTTAGGATGCATTTACAGCAGGTTTCCATATGGTTTCATGTTAGCTATCCCTGCTTATTGTCTCTCTTCCACCCCTCCCTATTTAAGCCTCCTAGCCTAGTCCCTCCTTTGTCTAAGAACACATTCTATCTCCCCTCCTTGGGAGATCCTCTCCTCTCTCCTTGTCCCATACTAGGTGCCTAACCTCTGTGGTTATTTACATTGTAGCACACATACTGAAGGCTGAAAAGCTAACCTCCACATAGAAGATAAATTAGACATTTGTCTTTTGGGATCTGGGCTACCTCAGTATGATTTTTTTCTAGCTCTGTTCATTTACCTGAAAATTTCGTGATTTCATTTTTTTAACAGCTGAGTGATAACTCCATTGTGTAAATGTATCATATTTTGTTTATCCATTCACCCATTGATGGACCTGTAGGCTGTTTCCAATTTTTGGCTATTATGAATAGAGCAGCAATGAACATGGCTGAACTTGTGTCTCTGTAGTAGGGTGTTGAGTCCTTTGGCTATGAGCCTGAGAGTGGTACAGCTGGATCTTGTGGTGGATCTATTCCCAACTCCCTGAGGAACTGCCACACTGATTTCCATAATGGCTGTACAAGTTTGCACTCCCATCAGCAATGGATGAGTGTTCCCCTTTCTCCACATCCTTGCCAGCATGAGCTGTCATCTGTTTTATTGATCTTGGCCAATCTGACTGGTGTTAGATGAAATCTCAAAGTAGTTTTAATTTGCAGTTTCCTGATGACTGGGGGTGTTGAACATTTTAAAAAAGAGTTTCTCAGCCTTTTGTGTTTCATCTTTTGAGAACTCTCTGCTTAGTTCTGCGTCATATTTTTAGAGTGGGTTTTTTGTTTTCTTAGTGTTCTGCTTCTTTAACTCTTTATAAATTTTAGATATGAACCCTCCCTTTATCGGATATGTAATTGGTAAAGATCTTTCTCCATTCTATAGGCTGTGCTTTGCCCCAGTGATGGTGTCCTTTGTGATACAGAAGCCTTTCAGTTTCATGAGGTCCCATTTGTTAATTGATGCTCTTAGTGCCTGTGCTGTCGGTGCCCTTTCAGAGAGGCTTTCCCTGGGCCGTGAGTTCGAACCACATTCTCCTCTGTCAGATTCAGGGCACCTGGCCTGAAGCTGAGGTCCTTGATCCCTTTGGAGTTAAGTTTGGTGAAGGATGATAAGTAAGGGCCTATTTGCATTCTTCTGCATGTAGCCAGCAGTTTCTTTATTGTTTTTCTTTAGTTGCTAGCACTTTTAGAATCATCCGGAGAAACAATCCCTTAACTCAAAATCATGATGCTTTATATCACTGTTGTCCCATTAAGAATGTTCTAGTTTATGTCTCATCCTCAGATATGTCATTATTTTGAGTTAAATGTGTAGAAGGTGCAAGGCAGGGTTCCGCTTTGTTCTTTGTATGTGGCTTGTTGGCGGTGGTGTGTGCTGTCAGCAGCCTGAGGAGCCCCTCCCCTCAGGGACCTCCACTCAGGTAAAGCTGAGTCCTTGATCACCACAGAAAGGAATTTTAGGATGAGCAAAGTTAGTGAGCTTATTAAGTAGAGATAAGAGAAAACACATTCTTCATGTGTAGAGAGAAGTGGGAGAGAGGGAGGGGGAGTTATTTATTTGGTAAAAAGACATTCTATATTCAGGACAGGGTGTCGGTTCTCAGAACTGGGTATCACTTGGTGTCTTCACAATGACTATGTAGAGGCTGGAACGGTAGCTTAGTGGTTAAGAGCACTGGCTGCACTTCTGGAGGACCTGGTTTGAGTCCTAGCACCCACGTGGGAGGTCACAACAGCCTATAACTGTAGCCCCAGGTGATCCAGTACCCTCTCTGGCCTCCCAGGCACACACATGGTGCATGGAGGTAAAAATACACACAAAAATAAAAATATAAAAAATTTTTTTAAATATAAAAAATCTTTTAGAAAGTGAGCTAGTAACTTTTTTCTTAAAATAATTGTATATAAGATTCTATGCCTTTTAAAGTCACATTGCTTAAAAGATGTAATTTACAACAAGGTTGAAAGAGTAAACAAAATTTAAGTCAAAATGCATGAGCAGGTTTACCTATTTTTTATTTTATGTTATAGAATCTCCTCTTGTAAATACAGCTGTGAGGTGGCTTTGGTGGCACACTGATTATTTTCAAGATGGGGGAGACAGACGTGCTGGCGTAGACTCAGCGCCGTGACACTCTGCCAAGATGAGCACAATTGCTATTTCTAGCAACCTGGTTTGAGGTGTCTTGGAAAACACTGTCTCTGTTGGCTTCATTAACTATGTTGAGGATTCTTGACTCTCAGCCAGTAGGAAGCTCAAATAGATCCCAGGCTGAAGGGTTTCATTGCCTTCCCGTGCCCCGTAGCTCTCCCCGACTTCCTTCCTGCATCATCCCTTCATCGCCTCAGCACTTTGTTGAAGGGATTACTCTCTCCTGTTTGTTTGGTTTGATGCCTGGTGGGGAAGCAGGTGATGGGTATATGAGAGTTTTTCTGGATTCTGTATGTTCGTTTTTATGCTAGCACCATGACATCCGTGTTGATGGCTGTCACTGGTAACAAGTTTGAAATCAGGACGTGTATGTGTTCCCCAAGTCCTCTTTCTCAAGATTGTGTTGGCTATTTGGATGCCCTACCATATGAATGGTTTATACTATTAATTTCTACAAAGAAACCAGCTGAGATTCTTCTGTGCACCCTTTTAAAAGAACACTGTGGAGTGTTCCGACAATGATTGTGTAGGCCTCTCCCTTCCCACTTGTCAGTAGAGTCATTCTCAAGGGTGGGGCCGCCCATCCCTTCCTGGTGTACTCGGGAGTGAGCTCTGTTTTCATGGGATGCTACAGACAGTTCTGTTGCCAAAATTAGAATCCAGATAATCTGCCGGACTTCTTTAGGGTTTTCCCTCCTGCGTTCTCTCTCTCTCTCTCTCTCTCTCTCTCTCTCT
>NC_022014.1:38558626-38610539 GCF_000317375.1 Microtus ochrogaster
CACACACACACACACACACACACACACACACACACACACACACACCTGTGTGTGGGGGCAGTGTCTCCCCGCATTACAGGACCATAGCAGGTCTGCCTCCCTTGCCTTTTGCTGCAGCTCCTTGGGTAGAAAGTGAACTCAAGCTGTGGGCTGACTGGAAATGGCAGCCAGTACTAGATTAGCTAGGGCTTTGTGCCCTGGTTGCCAAGTGTGACTGAGACCCTGTCCAGGCAGCCCATTGCACAAGTGACTCTGCACAGCGGAGGAGCCTGGCTCCCCAATCAGTTTGGTGGAAGCAGAGGATAATTTCATCAGAGCTTCCAGCTGGGTTCCATGACAGTAGCTTGTAGAGGATTCAAAGTTCCAAGGCGGAAAATATCCCCTGGCAAGACAAAGATGGGCCTCAGAAAGGAACTAGTCTGTCAGTACCTGAATGACAGGCAGTACTGAGTGTTGGGAATCGTGACTGAGAGCAGGGCCACATCAGGCTGAAAGCAGCAAGGGGGTGTGTCGGATAGGGAGGCCTGGGTGAGACCTTGCTCTCTGGCTCATGAGAGTGATGAAGGGCTCTGGTGGGTGCTGCTGAGCTCCTACGCCACACCACCCAGGCAGAGTGAGGAGTGATGGTCCAGACCCTGACAGGGTATGTGCTGTTGTACAGCGGCTGGCTGAATGCACAGGTGTGTTCCAGCATCTGTCCTGGGCTAGGAAACATGGGCATATGGGGTAAGCTTTCTCATGCTTCTGTTCCAGTCTCTCTAGGACTATTGGGACAAGGGACACTTGGCCTTGGCAGCCTCAGCTGTGCCTACAACTCCTCTGGGCCAGAGGTGTCCCAAATCCAACCCCTGCTCTAGAACCTTGAGCATCTGGTGAAAGAATGGGTAGTGGAACACTAGGTCTCCCATTGGGAGTCTGGGTTTCTCTGGAGCCTGCCTTGGGGTGAGGGAGGCAGGAGCCACGGGTCCTCTGGAATGTCTCCTCTTACCTATTGTCATCTTCATGTCATCTTGCTCCATGTAGGGGAAAACTGCGCCCTTACTCTCAGAGACCAAAATGAAACAAACGACACCTCCCCCAGCGAGCGTCATGTTCCCAACAGAACTCCAAGAATTTCAGGTGCAGTGATTCCTTGTTCCTCACAGTGACTGAGGCAGATTGTTAGTAGTTCCATCTTACAGAAAGGGAAGCTACAGCAGAGAGACAATAAATCACCTGTCAAGGCAGTGTGAGAGGAGCTGGTTCTGGAGCCCGGAAGCTGGTGCTCCACATACCCACGTTCTGCTGTGCACCGTCTAGATGCCTAGCAGCTAGTTCTCCAGTGAACACAGGGAGCCCGTCTCTTTTCCAATGGAGCACTTAGAATATCCATCTTGGGGCCGGAGAGGTTAAGACCACTTGCTGTTCTTCCGGAGGACCCAAGTGCCGTTACCAGCACCCACATCAGGTGGCTTCAGCAACCTGGTACTCTAGTTCCAGGGACGCCAACTCTCTCTTCTGGCCATTCACACACGTCACACCCCATCCACATCCACAAAGGAAAATTAAGAGTGAACCTTAAATTAAGAAAATTTACCCTCACTAGCCACTCCTTCCACAGTTTCTTGGAGCTGTGAAGAGTAAGCAAGAGGAGGTTCCAGAAAATAATTTCGTCCCCAGAAGAGGAGGTTTCCAGAAAACAATCTCGTCCCCAGAAGCAGCACTGCTGGCTTTGTAGCTCTCGCTGGGTTGGAAGAGCCTGCCTGTTCTCATTAGTCAATTCCGCTGTGCCCAGTGGCTCCCTGCGGGAGAAGCCCGCGCTGGTGTTTTCAGTAATGAGACACATTTGGCTTTAATCACACTCACGGCATAAAAATAAGAGCGCCATCGCTGCTTTTGTTTCCTTTTCAAAGCACCTTACTGTCTGCCAGTTACTGACCTATAACAGACCCCAGGTAAATGGTGGCTGTGTGGGCGGAATGATACACGAATATAAATGGTGGATGTATAGGTAGGTGGAGAGATGGATGCTTGGGGGTGCAAATGCATGGTTGGCTGGATGGATGCGTGGGTGGGTATGGATGGACCGCAGGTGGATGGGCAGGGTCTGTGTCAGGAGATGAATAGAGTGGATGAGTGGTGTCGTGGGAGGATATTTCCTGTAGCCTTCTTGAGCTGGAGAATGACTCTGTGCTCTGGATTGTGAGCACTGCAAGTCCACTCACCTGCAGGCCCTGGCCTTCTTTGGTCCTACCCCCGACAGAGCTGTCAGCATCCCTGGGAGAGGACACTGGAAGACACGATTCTCTGTGACGGCAGAATGAATAGAAGCATCTATTTCCCAGGCACTTTCCTGGTTCTGAGCTAAGCATGTTTATAGGTCTGGAATCCCTCAGGAACTATGATTGTGCAGTATTTTAGCAGAGGAAATGGCCCAAGGTCACCTCGCTTGTAAGGACTGACTTTACACACCAGGCATGGGGCTCACACCTTAATCCGAGCACGGAAGCAGAGGCAGGCGGATCTCTGAGTTTGAGGCCAGCTCGGTCTACAGAGTGAGTAGGACAGTCAAAGCTACGTAGTGAGACCATGTCTATATCTATATCTATCTCTATCTCTTTCTATCTATCTATCTATCTATCTATCTATCTATCTATCTATCTATCTATCTATCTATCTATCTATCTATCTATCTATCTTGACTCCATGATATCCGAGCATGCTGGAAATCAACAGCAGAAACAGCATTTCTTTGCTTGCACTGGTGCCTCCTGGGGCCGTTTCCTACATCCAACATCCTAGCGTCTGTGTGGCAGGGACAGGTCCCCATGGGCGTCTGAAAGTTCCTGGCTTTGACATCATACATTTGCACTGCATAGGATCATCACAAAGACAGTTTTCTTTCCTGTGGGCACTGACCAGGGCTGCATACTTCACGGGGTTTGGCAACAGACCGGGTTCACATATGAGGCCTGCTGGAGGCTGTGTGGGCTTCGGGCATGCATGAACAACAGCAGATGCTGATGGGGCTTCATAAAGGCTGGCCACAGTGGTCCTATCAGAGAGATATTTCATCACGGAGTGTTAATAGAAAATTCAGAATGTTTGATTGTTGGATAAAATATGCTTCATCTTTTTTTCTTCTTGGCAATGCCAAGAAATAGGACCCAGCACCTTGTACATGGTAGGCAAGCACTCTACCACTGAGCCACACCCCAGCTCCAGTCCTAAATGTATGTTTTTAGTGCTTTAAATTTGACCAAAACTCACCATGAGCTACTAGTTAAGACCCCTGTCTGAGGCCAGTGGTGTAGTGCCTGGTAACACCAAGAGCAGAGTCCTGGAAACTTCAGTGTGGGTCATCCCTTCTGGCTAAAATGGCAGGTGTGTGCCTCCGCTATGGCCAGGCTGGCATCATTACCCTGGCCAGAACACCTTCCTGACCTGAGCAGGACCAGGAAGAAAGAGGATGGTGTCCCTGCTCATGTAGCTATAGACCCAGGGAAGATACAGCATTCATACCCCCTGGGAGAGATAGTTGTGCCAGAATGTTCCTGTCCATCACCTGGTCTGACTCTCCCACCGTACAGGGAGGTAGCTGAGTCAGCATGGTAGCAGACTGATGACCGCCACGTCCCCGGGTGAATGATCTCACGAGTGCTAATGGGCTGCTTCTGAAGTGCCCACAGGATTTCCTGTGTCAGCGGCTGTCACTGCAGCCCTGGCTCCTTCGTCACTGCAGCCCTGGCTCCTTGCCTCTTGGATGAAGTGTGTAGTTCAGCATCCAGCAAAAGGACTGCAGAACGGAGTCACCCTGGGATCCGAGAGTCCGACTTGATTGGCTCAAATGAACAGATTTTTGATCCAAGTGATGGGGTTATTAGTGGTACCTTTTTTCCATTTTCTTTCTTTTTTTTTTTTTTTCTTTTTCGAGACAGGGTTTCTCTGTGGCTTTGGAGCCTGTCCTGGAACTAGCTCTTGTAGACCAGGCTGGTCTCTAACTCACAGAGATCTACCTGCCTCTGCCTCCCAAGTGCTGGGATTAAAGGCGTGCGCCACCACCGCCCGGCAGCTTTTTTCCATTTTCTATAAGGCCCTTGGTGCCATTTTGTTCAAACAGTACATCCTCACTTGCTCTCTCACAGGCTAAGTGACAGATGGGGCTGGCAGTGTGAGGGAGGCCCCGGTGTGACAGTACTCAAGGGTCCCTCCTCCTGTTTCCAGAGCACCGAAGGCTGGAAACAGCAGAGCTTGAGTGTCAGGGACCCAGGGCTTGTCTGGGCTTTCCTGGGCTCAGTTTGCTTGACTACAGGGTGGCCTCCCTCCTGCTGCCTGAGAGTATTCTTGTAGTGTGAGCTTCAGCAGGCCTGCCATGAACCCTTGGTTGTTTTGAGGTGCATACTGAAGGGCTTCATTAAGCTAGGAGGAAAGACCAGCCTTCAGGGGACAAGGGAAGGCCTGCAGGGTCCATGTCATTGGCTGTCAGTCTCAATCTCTCATCTGACCCTACAGGCAAGGTCCAAAAGGATGTGGCTTCTAACAACTTCCTGGGGTACCTTGTCCATACAGTGAAGCATCCATACCCCAAGTGCACAGCTTTCCCAGCCTTGACAGAGTCACCACGGTGTCATCATCAGAACCCTTCCATTCCCCTTGGCTTCTTCCTAGGCCATTCCCAATGCCTTGTTCACTGGTTCCATTCAACCGATATTGGGATTCCTCCTCTTCTTCCTTCTTTCCCTCCCCTCCTCAGGGAAGTCCCCCAAACTGTGACTCTCCATCCAGGATCTTTGCCTGATACAGGTTATGGGAGGGTCCCTTAGGGACAGAGATATGTTGTTGTGTGACCCCATATGTCCTGAGACTTTTATATATGAGAATATTATCAACTGGGAGACGAAATATCAGTGACCCAGAGATGGGTAGCCCAGTGACCGCATGTGTGCTGGCTTGTCTTATGTCAATCTGACACAAGCTAGAGTTATCTTAGAGGGGGAGCCTCAGTTGGGAAAATGCTTCTATAAGATCTGGCTGTAGGGGATTTTCTTATTAGTGAGTGACGGGGGAGGACCCAGTCCATTGTGGGTAGGACCACCCTGGACTGATAGCCCTCGGTTCTATAAGAAAGCAAGCTTAGTAAGCCTTGATGAGCAAGCCAGTAAGCAGCTCTCTTCCATAGCCTCTGCATCAGATCCTGCCTCCAGGTTCCTGCCCTTGCTACTTTGGATGATGGAGGAACTGTTACATGGAGTGAAATAAACCCTTTCCTTCCCCGCTGACTTTTGATCCTGGTGTATCATCACAGCAATAGTAATGCTAATTAAGACAACAGCAGGGATGCGGAGCAAATGCGAACTTATATTTTTTGATGGTCTAAGCTTGAAACAGTGAAGCCCACACTGAGAGCAGATCGTCCCACTACAACTTAATCAAAAGACCCATTATATAGCATCGGTAGGAGGAGATGGGCAGGCGCCAAGGCAAGAATTCACCCAACAATCTAAAAAACAACATGAAAACATCAGAACCCAATGATCTTACAACAGAAGGACTTGAACACCCTAGCACAGAAGAAGTGGAAAAAATTGACTTTATGAAAACAATAGAGTCCCTTAAACAACATGTAAAAAAAATGCCCTTATAGAAATGGATGAGAAGTATAAGACAACAGCAGACATGCTGATTAGGCTTTTGGATAGAGAGACTTCTAGGCTGGGGTCTAAGGGGAAGTCTCCATTTGTGGGTAGGAATTTCCCATGCATTTGGCTAGTTTTGAGACCAGGAAGAACAATGACTCCACAGCACTGATGTTTTACTAGTAGCGTCACTAACAATATTAGCGCTAACGAGGGTTACCAACCCTCTGTCCCATCCAGAAGTTCCCTTAGCCGACCTCAGAAAGCTAAAAGAATTCTCATTTGATCCTTGTGATTCCTTAGAAGAAGGATAACACATGGTAACACATGACCATTAAAAAAAAAAAAAGATGTGAGTGCTCACTGCCAGCATTATTCAAAACAGCCCAAATAACAGTTCCCTGATGCCCACCGTCCTGTGACCGGGAAGGTAACTGGAGTCCATGTACCTGCTGTGGGTCTGTGTGAAGTGTTGGAATGGCAAGTCTCTGGAGATGGAGAGCAGACTGGTGGGCCCTGGGGGTGGGGAAGGAAGGTGGGGTGGGTAGAGGCTATTCTGCCAGGCGATGGAAAGACCTGGAAGAGGGCACAGTTGTTGAGGCACAACTGAAAACCCTTTTGAATTTCGTTCCGAACAGGAACACATGAAGTGGTCCCAAAGCGTATGCTGAAGTGGCTTTAGGCCATAGGCATTTGGGTCATGGAGCCCCAAGGCCCTCCTTCCTTCTTCCTCCTAAGAGAGAACCCAGCATCCATTCCATGGGGCTGAAGTGAAGGGTACCTTCCACAAAGATCTAAGGGCTGTTTTCCTTCCAAGAGAACTGGCAACTGCACCGAGAACTGGTGAAGGAGAAGGCCTGGGAGAGAGCCCCTCCCCCTCCTTCCCTTATGTGGACTCTGAGGATAGCGTCTCCAGGGATGCCAGAGATGGAGATTCAGTGGCCCTAAGCCAATTAATTCATCAGTACCTGGAGCTGGTGAGCCCTTCCCCACTAATCAGCTTCCCCAAATGGCAGGCCAGTTTGGGAAATCAGCTGGGCATCAGACAGCGACTGTAGGGCAAGATGGTGACAGATGCAGTGACGGCCCTTGTGTGCTGTGCCCCAGAATGGCGGGACTGAAAGAGTGCAGTTGCTCTGAGACATGGTTCAGTCTCTCCGCAGCAAATTAAAATTACTGGCAGTGTCAGCAGTGTGGGGGCTTTGGAACCCCCAATGGATATACGCTTCTTATGGTGGCGGTCTGGTCTGGGCAAGCCGTAGTAAATTGAAACTATCACAAATCATAAATAAAAAATTTCTCTGGGGGCTTGTGAGTTGACTCAGCAAGTTAAGGGGCTTGCTGCCAAGTCTGGTGACCTGAATTCGATCCCTAGAGCCCACATGGTAGAAGGAATGAATAGTTGTCCTCTGACTTCCACATGAATTCCATGGTTCTTGTGGATGCATGCATGCCTGCCTGCCTGTGTGCTTGCCTGCCTGTGCGCATGCATGTATGTGTGTGTGCATGCATGTGTGTGTGTGTGTGTGTACAGGTTTCCATACCTATACACGAACATAGTAGTAAATGTAAAAACAAAAACAGACGAAAACCCCCAGTGAATGCATTTAACACATCTAACCAAATAAGTATTTGAGCTCAGCCACTCTTGCTATAACAGGCCGAGCTTGGCAGAAGCACAACCTATTTTATGATAAATTGTTGACTAACTCATGTCATTTATTGACTAAGTGTACCCCCCCCACCAAATTCTGCCTGCATAACCCACTGTAGAGAAGCAGCCAATTCCTGATGACCTTTGGAGCTATACCTCAGACACTGGTCAGTACTGTGAGCCGATTAGATCACATGCCACTACTCTGGGAAGAACGAAATTCACATTTAGAGTGTGGGCTCTACCAAAAACATTTTGTACCATTCTAAAACTGAACAAGTTCCAAGTTGAGTTGAGGGCCATCCATACACATATACACGGACACGGGGATGGATGCTTGGACACATACATGCATGTGCACAGACACATGGACATGCACATGTGCACACACATACATGTGCACACACATATTCACATTCAGGACACGGGAGGGTGGATAGCTCACTCTCATCATTAGGCATCCAGAGTGTATGTTTGCTCTTTGGCATCCTCCCCCCGCCCCCCACTTCTCTGCATCAGCAGAGAGTTCATCTGAGCACCTGGGTCAGGCACAATGCCCCAGGAGCCCAGTGGGCAACCCTAGCAATGTGCACATGAATGTGTGCAGGGAACTCAGGTAGGCTCTGCAGAGAGTTTCTTCTTCTGGCTACTGAACACAGAGTTGAGATGTGACTAGTTGGAAATGAAAGGGTTCTAAGACTCAAAATTATACATGTGCAATCTGTACCTTGGGGAGAGGCCAGGCTGAGCGCAGAGTGAAGGTGGACCGCCTCTCCTTTGTCTTACCCCTTGAAACAATCGTGTGAGTGTTCCTGGTGGTGACAGGAAGAGGCCTGGAGCCCCTGTTTCTGGGCTGGATCTTGTCTCTTTCTGAATGATAGGAACCTCTAGAGCTGCACAAGATGGTCACACAGCTTCCAGGACGGCCTGAGAATGAAGTCCCCACATTTAGGCATGACTGTCAGCCTGGTAGCCACCCCAGCCTGCCTACACAAGGGTTGGTGGAGATCCCATGAACAGCCCTGAGGTGTAACTGACTCCCAGCTGACCACAGTTGCTGAGCCCCTCTAGTTTGCCTTCCTTGGAACTGGGCCTGGGCACCCAGACCTGCTTCTTCCACCCTCCCTGAACCCCAGCAAACACCTCACCTCTCGCTCTTATTCTCGGCCCTTCATGCAGGTAGCAAGGTGGGAGCAGAGAACTCGCAAGTTGAGCAGGGCCTTCGGGTCCCCCTACCTAGCCTGCTATTTCCTGGGCAGCAGCATCCTGCTTCTGAACGTCCTCCGCTCCCACTGGTAAGCCCTGTGCCACCGTGAAGGCTATTGTACTTGTTGTCATGGTCAGGAGAGGGAGGGCCATCAGGTCCACCAATGTCTGGGAGTTCTGTGTCAGAGTGTCCAGGGAACACTGCTCCCAGAGGCCTCGGGCCATTGTCAGCCACCTGGACCTCTGCGGACAGAGGAAGCCTGGTGATTTTGAATAGGACATTTCATTGTCCAGTGAAAGGAACAGCTTGAGCAGAGGGGACAACACCTAGGGAGGATCCCCTTGCTTATAATGCCAGAGCTCTCTCTACCGTACGCCAAGATGGGAGACAGACCCTGTGGCCAGGAGGCCCTAGAGGCAAGGACCATCAGAAGCCATTGGCCTATCTGTTGACTTGGGACATGTTGCCTTCCTGCCGTCAAGGAGAATGGCCGCAGCAGTTGATGATGTGGGTGGTGAGGCTAGGGAGCATAAGCTCCGCATAGACCTCCCTTCCTGGCATGGGCCTAGCTGAGCTAACGCTGCACCGTGGGGTCTCAGGCTGTGAAGGAAGGCAGCAGAATCTATTGTTCAGATGTGGCTCAAGACTAGCACGGCTACTTCTGAGCCTTGGGTCTGCTTCTCAGGTCCCGTGGATTTCATCATAGGCCTTGTGCATACATAGGCTGGAGGAAGCCTGTGTGCTGCTTTAGGGAATAAAGAAGGTGGACGGCAGAACAGTAACTCATTCCTGGCTTCATGTTGCAGTTTAGAACTGCAAGGAGGCTGAAGAAGTACCCTGTGTGGACTGGTCACTGAGGCAGTTCCCTTAGATAGGACGTGCACACCTGGCCTGGCCGCTCCACTTAACCTGGCTTGGCTCTATAGGTGTATGATACACCTATGAGGTGGCCACCTAGTCACCCGGTGTCTGGTGTGTGGGAAGCCAGGCAGGGGTGATTGATGGGCCCCGGTCCCTCATACTCACCTTCTGGCCCAAGTTTCCCCATGGCAGGACACCGTAAACTCAGACCCTTGGGTTTTTTTTTCCCCTCCTATCAGTCAGGAGTGTGGGGGTGGGGCAAGGGTCCTACTCAACTTGTCTCTCTGCCAGAGCCCAGTCTATGCCTCCTAGACCTGAGGGCTTGGGCTGCTCAACATCTCCAGGTTGGACAAGCACCACAAATGTCACCATCCTTAGAGGGAGCAGGTCCTTTGACACCTATCCTGGGTTGGCACATGAAGACTCTTGTGGGGTGGCCTTTTCCATCCCCACAAGAAGGTAAAAATGTGGCTTACGGCTGTACCTCTGATTCCCCATGCCACGTGACTGGTCCTCCATTCTGCTCACCATTCTCCAACCTGAGGAAGTCGGTCTGGTCTGGGAATGCTGTCAATATGAGCTTGACCAATCAGCTATTCCCTTCCTAGGCTTCTTTAGAAATGGATGCCACTAGGTCCCTGGCAGGAAGGCATCTTTAAGCTCCTCAGACAACCTAGAGAGCCCATGTCCATCCCAACCCTTAAGGGATCCTATCAAGTCAGAGGTCGTTCCCCTGCCCAGTGTTTTCATCCTGGCCACCTCAAAGGACCATTTGAGTTCTTACTCCATCTTTTACAGTTCCCCAGTCCAGGAGACATGATGGGCCCTGTCTCCATCAGCTATGAGAAGTCCTTCCTAGGCACACCTCTCACTTGGTCCTGTGGGGTCTTGGCCCTCCTTCCATCCTTTTGGATTTTGTTCTTAAATATCATTGTTAGGATGGGGTCTCCTGACAGACCTGGATCCGCCCGGTTTGTGTCACACCTGTGACAAGCCTAATTGATATCTGGATTGTGCTCTTAAAATCTCTCAGCTGTAGGCAGGTTGCCTAACTGCTCTGGGCTCTGCTTGGCTTCCCAAACCTCATCTGCTATGTTTGCTTGTTGTTTGGGGACAGGATCTTACTCTGTACCCCAGGCTATCTAGAGCTTACTTTAGAGACCAGGCTGTCCCTAAATTTGTAGCAATCCTATCTCCTGTGTTCTGGGATTACAGGCGTGAGCAACATGGCTAGCTTCCTTGCCTCTCTCTGAGGACTCTTGGGGGGGGGGTCAGGGCTTTAGATGGGTTCATCTTTCCTTCCCATGATATAGGACCCCTAGGGAAGAGGTGATTGAGGTCAGAGATGCAGAGCTGGAGACCAGCAGCAATCCTTCCCAGCAGGCCCCCACTCACCTGGGGCTCAGCAGGGCCCTTTCTGCTGCTTCCTGTGCAGCTGCAGAGCCCGAGGAACACCCCGGCACCAGCTGGGAAGCTGGAGAGCAGTGGTCCCAGAGAAGTAGGACACTGCTCAGAAATGCTAGCGGCAGACCCCGAGGCTTCTGGGATCTCATTCCTATGGTTGGGTCACAGGAGTAGCCTTGGAATGTGCCTGACCTTACTGTCCCCGCCAAACAGCAGTCAAGGCTTTAATGTCCCCCCCCTCCGGATAAGAACAGTCCAGGGGAGCACTGCACTCCTAATTTCCAAGGGTTTAGTTCAGTGACGTTAAACAGTTTGTTAGGTTTATAACTGTCATCGCTACCTATCTCCAGAACCTTTTTATTTTACAAAGCTGACAGCCCATACCGTTTAAGCCCTAGGCCCCTCCCACATGCTGGCCTTTGTCCCCGCCTCTGCTTCTGTCTCTCATGCCAGTCTCTGGGAGCGTGGTGTAGGAGGATTCGGGGCGCGTAACCAGTTCAGTGCGCTCAGCATAATGACCTCGTGCTGGAGCACACGTCAGAACTTTCTCTTCAAGACTTAGTGACATTCTGCTGTGTGGGTTAAGCGGTTCTGTGCACCCATGCACTGGTGACACTTTTAGCAGCTCCCTTGAGAAGTGCAGCTGTGGGCATGGTGTGCAAGTATTCGGGTTTCTTGGTTCCTTCAAGTGTGTTCCAAGGGGTGAAATTTGGCACCGCAGGGTCACTCTGATACTGCTTTAAGGACCTGCCGAACTGTTTTCACCAGTGGCTACTCTATTCTGTATCCCACCAGCAGCTCACGAGAGGTCCAGTTTTTCTGCACTCCTCCCAGCAATGAACTCCTTGTCTTATTGGCAGTAGCCATCATAATAGAAGGTAACTTCTTGCTTTGGCTGTGATAGGAAGGTGTCCCAACCATCCCTGGCTCAGTAACCTCTGGATTCTATTGTGAATCAAAGCCAGCTAGATTGGGTCCTCAGTCAGCCTCAGCTCGGTCCCTTAATGCTGGTGACCTTAAACAGGTTACCTCTGTGAACTTTGGTAGCCACTTCCTGAAGGGTGTTGGTGGGAAAGCAAAAGCCAGGGTGGGCACATAGGAGTGCATGCCTGCTTGTGAGGACACTTTACTGGGCACCAGGGCCAGGACAGTGGTGCCAGGGACACCGTGAGAAGAGTCAGCGGATGGTACAGTAGGCTGAGCACGGTGGTACATGCCTGTGGTCCCAGTTACCTGAGAGGCTGAGACAGGAATAATGATTGAACCTAGGAGTTGAAAGCCAGCTTGGACCACATAGAAAAAAAATTCCCAGCTAGTGCAATGACCCCAGCAAGAGTGGGTGGAGGGTGCTTCTGTGCCTGGACTAGACACCTTCTCAAGCACTCGACTCCAGCAGAGAGCTGGAAAGACCCTGGCCTTAGTCCTCTGGCGTACCCTTCTAATCTAGTCTCCAATATCTCACTGTAGCCCATATGTATGTGTGTGTTCTGTGTATATGTTAAAGTACACATGAACTACTATCTGGTACACAATTTGGTGATACTTGGTGGTTCCTCTTTCTGGTTCTCAAACTTTTTCCCATCCCAAATGATAGCCCTGAGCCCAGAGGTGGCTACCACCTCCTGCCAGTCTCTGCCATGCTGGCCTGCCTTGGTCTCCAGGGGTCAGCCTGATGTTTGCTTCTTTTTGTGGTGCTAGAGATGGAACCCAGGCTTCATACTGCCAGGCAAGTGCTGCTCTGTCAATCTACATGCCCACTTTTGTTCTGAATGCTTCCTCTAATTTCATCCTCATCATCTGGGATGCAATGCCCTGTTGTAGGAGACCACTGGTTCGTTTTGGCTGCTCAGACCCAAAATAACCACAGACACTGTATTAATTAAAATCACTGCTTGGCCCATTAACTCTAGCTTCTTATTGACTAACTCTTACATATTAATTTAACCCGTCTCTGTTAATTAATCTGTGTATCGCCATGTGGCTGTGGCTTTTGGGCAAAGTTCTGGCATCTGTGTCTCTGACTCCACCTCCTTTCTCCCAGCATTCAGTTTAGTTTTCCCCACCTGGCTCTGTTATTTTGCCCTATCAACAGGCCAAGGCAGTTTCTTTATTCACCAGTGGTATTCACAGCATACAGAGGAGACTCTCACATCAATGACCCCAGATGGTGTGTGCCTTACTGTGTCAGCATGGTGGGAGAACATGTGTGCACTTGAGCCAAGTCGGACTGCCTCTTGTGATGCCAGCACTCCACAGTGGTTGGCGAGTCCCTAGGACTTATGATGTAGCAGCTGGCCTGCACTAGCTGGTGGTCTGGGAAGAGACCAGGGCCGATAAGCTAACTTGTTATTTGGAGGTAAAGGCTAAGTCTAGACCGAGGGAGTGATTAGCAAAGAACTGTTTGCTCTGGCTGGGCTCTGGCTGGGTTCTGGCTGTGTCTTGAGTAAGGAGGGAGCCTTCTGGATTGGGAGGCATCCATTGAAACCCCTCCCTTAGCAGCCTGAGCTGCAGTCTTCTCATGGGCCACAAGCTAAAGAAAGGCTCCTGGGTAGTATGAATGACCAAGCAGGCTGGGCACCAGGGAACCATTGGAACCTCTTCTCCCCAGCTGTCTCTTAGTGGAGGTCCCTGTGCGTGGCTGGAGAAGCAGAGACGGAGTCTGAGTTGAGTTTTCTGGATTCCAGGAAGGTCGGGGGGTGAGGGGAGGCCAACCAGAATGGTATCCAGGTAGAGCTGAATCTGTCCTCTCGGCTGAGGCCCCAACACAGCCTGGAGTGACAGTGCTGTGTGTCGCCTTTCACACGGTGAGGCTGAGGATCTGCTTGGTCACAGGCCAGCTCGTGGCCTGCCTCCAGCCCATACTGCTACCCCTCCTCCCATGTATAGGAGACCCTCTGGATGCTGCTGGGCTCAGGAAACCCCGGGAAGATGCTTAGGTTAGTGTGGCGTGGTATCCATGAACTTGGGGGGTGGTATAGGGAATAATGTGATAAGCTGTTGATTTGCTGTATTAGGAAATAAGCCCACCAGATGCCTCATTTCCCTGGTCTTGCTTGGCCTGGCTGGACTGTGAAGAGCAGGTGAAGAGAAGCCTGAGATGGAAAGCTCAGGCCACCCTGTGCATGGCTGCCTGCAAATGCAGCCCACTGGTGAGGCTGTGGAAGCCTAGGGGCAGGAGGGAGCCTCTCTGGAGCTGTACGCACCTCAGGTGGCCTGCTGGGAGGAGCAGAGTGCAGGCACCCTCCATCTCATTGCTGAGGGAAAGTTTAATTCAATTTAAAAATTAGAACTCAAGGGGCTAGAGAGATGGCTCAGTGGTTAAGAGTACTTTTTGTTCTTCTAGAGGACCTGGGTTCAATTCCCAGTACCTACCATGGTGATTCACGACCATCTGTAACTCTAGTTCCAGGGGATGTGACTTCTGGCTTCCACAGGCACCATGCATACAAATGGTGCACAGACATATGCATGCAGGCAAAACATATACAATAAAATAAAAATTTCCATAAAAAATAGAACCCAGAGGCAGAAATGAATCTCTCTCACTGTCATCCAGTGCAGAATTGCTCTGAAGGAAAATGGCTCCTGTTAGCCTCTGCTGTGGCGGTGGCTGCACGGCATTTGCTTCCAGTTAACTCTCCCTGTGGAATGGATGGTGCTTTCATGACACATGAAAGTGAATAGCTAGAATGAACCCCCCCACACACACACACACACTCTCTCTCTCTCTCCACCACCTCTATACACATCTCAAAAGACTGGAGCAAGTGAGCCATGGTGCTCTTTGCCTTTCTGCCCTACTCCTCTCCTAACCACTGGGGGAAAGTCCACCAGTGGTGCAAACAGAGTCACGGTGGACCATCCTTGGGCACAGGGGCACTGAGTCTTTGCGGTGTCTGCTGTGGGCTCTGGACCTTGTCTACAGTCTCCTCCCTTCCCAGCTGGGTCAGAAATCGCTGGTGGGAAGCAGGTGTCTGCAGGTAGACCGCAAGACTCAGCCTGAAGGTCTGGTACATGTCTTTCCCACTGCATGTGTGTGCGAGGGAGAGCAGGAAGGGTTTGAGACCGGGAATCCAATTTTCCATGGCCTCAGCAGCAGGATCTGCAGGGCGGAGGAGTCACTGTGCTGTCCAGAGAGTGGGCTGTAAGTGCAGCAACCTCTCACAACCCTAGGTGTGAGTGATGCTACCTAGCTCCAGGGCAGCTGAAGATGGCTGAGTTTGCTCTGACGTTGTGCATTGTGGGTCACAGGTCACCTGTGGATTTGCCCTGACACCAGGTCACCTTCCAGCCTCTGCAATGGTGTTTGTTTCAGACCCGTCCTCCCTCCTTTCTCATCTCCTGACCTGTGCTGAGAGCCAAAGTGACTGTGTCCAAGAGCTGAGCATCAGATCGGTGGGGAGAATTCGAATGAGCCTAGGTTTGGTGTGACCCAGGAATAACATCACAGCAACCACCTTCTCCAGGGAGTGAAGGATGTGTTCTGCTAAAAGAGCCTGGGTGATGGATGGGTCTCTAGTGACTGGGTTAATGAATGGAAGGAAAAAGGACGGACGGATTGTTGATGGGAATGTGTACGGATTGAGGAAGGGATGAATGGATGGGGGGGTGGGGAGTGGGTAGATACATGGATGGACAGACAGATGGGTGGGTGGGTGGGTGGACAGATGGGTAGGTGGTTCAGTGGGTTGGGGGAGCCTGTAGAGAGAAGTATATGCAGTTGTGTGTGAACAGCAAATCTCGTGTCTCCTCTTAAGCCTTGTGACTGTGGACAGAATGGCAATGTGTTTGTACACAAGTGCTTGCCTTACACATTTTTTTGTACCGCGTTTATATTCAGAACTTCCTCTTGCCAGTGCCCACACTCCCTCCTGGTGAGGCCCGGACCCGTTACCAACCTGCTTCCCTAAACGCTCCACCCTCTTCTGTGCCAGTTGCCACAGAGAACCCGAGCCTCCAAGCCCACCGACGCTGCCATTGTTCACATGAGTCCCTCTACTCAGACTCGCCTGTGAAGGGGGCCTGCGGTCACTTGGCACAAAACCTAGTTGAGGGAGGACATAAAGGCCTTTGATGGGACTGGAAACTTAGGCCAGTTGCCCGAGTCTGGCTTGACCTAGGCAGGGGCTATGGCAAGCAAATCAGCATGGGCACAGCCTTCCTCAGGCCTAGATTTGTAAGGAGAATGGTAGCCATCACCACACGTAACCCATGCCAAGCTCAGGCTCCAGGCGCTGGGCTTGCTGTGTACCCTGTACTGCAGATGTACCCGTTCTCCTATCAACTTAATCCCCATGCTCAGTACCAGCTGGCAGGGCCTTAGTGTACACACTGGTGGCTCTTGGACTGAACCCTGCTAATGTGCATGAAGTCATAAATGATATTTTGCATTTATGTCAGAACTTGTGACTTCTCATTGAAGATAAAAGAAGCTCTGACAGGCCTGGGTCTTTGGTCTTGCGTGGTTCTCATGACACGGAACTACACAGTTCATGCCGGAGCCTGAGTCCTACCTGTAATGCCTCAGTGGTCAGTGAGCGTGTGACCCCAGGGCTGACAGCTCTGAGAAAGGCAGGAGACTTGCCATATATGCTATGACATGTTGTATGCCCTTGTCCTGTTCCACAGCTTCACACAGGCCATGGTGAGCCAGCCCAAGATGGAAGGCCTGGATAATCACACCACCTACTTCCTCGGCCTTGTGCTCCTGGGTGGGGGCATTGTATTTGTGCTGTCCAGCTTCTTTGCACTGGGGTTCACTGGGACCTTTCTAGGTAAGACCCTGAGGTATGGGGTGACCTTGGGCAGGTACACTGGGGCGCAGGGAGGAGCAGAGTCCTGTGATTGTCATCTGCTGTGTGATGTGCCTTGAGAAGCCCTGGGGACCCAGCCTGTCGTGGTTAGGACATTGGACTCTAGAACACCAAGCTGCTTCCTGGGAGACAAGAAAGACCCTAGTCCTGGGTGATGGGTCCCAGAGTGCTCTCTCTCCTGGGTTCAGCTCCCCTTTTTAAAGAAGGCCCTCAGTCATGTTTGCATGGAAGAATGAGGTAGTAGGTTGCCTGGGTATACAGGGTGCACAGAATGCATCTGGGACTGGGTGAGGGCAGACGGGGTAAGACCCTCTACTGCATAACCACTCTTGGGTTTGCTTAGCACACTTAGCTACCAAGTGGCAGGATCTTGGGTATGGTAGGTACAGGCAAAGCTTGTACAGGCCCAGGATGGGTGAAGGGCAGAGGGATGTGGTCTCTCCTCCATCCTCCACTCCCTGGGGCTCTGGTACTTTGGTCCTGGGAACCCAAAGTGGTCAGGTCTGGCCAGAAACTTCAACTCATGACAACAGTGACTTCCATCATCTTGAAAGCAAGAGAGGGCAAGCTCAAGAAAGACTTCCACAGAAGAGACTGTGATAAGGGGGCCTTCAGAATGTTGATGGAGGGAAGGCAGTGGCCCCATCTACAAATTGCCCATTCCAGCTACCAAGATGTCTCTGGGGCTAGCACAGCGACAAGAGAGCTGGCTCTGCACAGGGGCCACCAAATTTGGCCTCTGGTGGTCTTCAAAGCCCTACTGTCACCTAGCCTTCCAGGACAGACATATTGGCCTGGCCTCTGCCCAGGCCAGGCTGCCCCGCAGCAGACATGGAGCTCTGAATTGTGTGTTTAGTAGTGACCGTGCATGAGGGACCAAGAAGCATATGAGCTAGGACTCCTAGTGCTGCCCCTGGTGGCTCAGCGTTTGCTGCTCAGGCAGGAGATGCCAGGAGCCATCCTGAGAGAATGAGGCCAGCCTGGGAAGAGGGGAAGCAGAGTGCAAGTTGGAGATGAGCAGGTCAGCATGGGGGCTGCAGGAGAGCTGTGGCAGTTGGGACAGGGTTAGGGAGCTGGTAGAGACCCTGACTCCTGACCTCCCAAGGAGGTAGGAGCCTTGGAAAAGGTCTCAGTAACAAAGAGCTGGGGGTAGGGAATGGTGGGGCCAAGACCAGAGGATGGAGCCTCATAGAAACTGGTCCTCCTCAGAGAGATAGGGGCCAGGGAATAGCAGGAGGGTCCCCCTAGGACTTGTGCATATAAAAGGGGCTGTGACCACCTAAGGAAGAGATGAGGTACTGTCAAGTCCTGGAAGACAGAGTAAGCAGGGCTGAGGGGCGGGGTGGGGAGGGTTGCAGGGATTGAGAGTCAGGGAAGGAGCTTGTGGAGCTACCCGAATGTTGGAAGACAGATGGGCAACCGCCACGGATGGTCAGGGCCATGGATAGTCATGGTGAGTCAGAGGGGTGCAGGCAACTCTGACATGGCTTTAGGTAGAAATGGCCTAGAAAGCAAGGGTCCTACCAGCTTTGGAAGTAGAGAAGAATGGTCCCTCTCCTGTGACTCAGCCTGGAGCGGGTATCTGTGCCACCTACCGTCAGGCCCCACTGCCCCGCTTCCTACTTCCTCCCAGTGGTCCCCGGGCAGCCTCCTGGACTCCTGTACCTTTTGTCCCTGACAATGACAGCGCCATTTCTACCAGGCCCCTCCTGCAGGCGCTCCCCTTGTTGGGCCGGCTGTCCTACTTTCTGCCTGGGATGGAGCTGCATTGTCTTTCTGGTCTAATGGGGGACAAAGGAGAGGCTACTGGGAACGGATGCCCTGGCACAGTGGAGACACCATGTAGACATCTGAGCCAGAAGCCTTGCTCTGTGAGAGTGGCCTGGTTAGGTGGATAAGTGACTGGCTATCTGGTGATCTCTCCCAGGCTGACCCCCAGAGTGACAGGGGGTACGGGGAGGGCAGGCTGGAGCCACAGCTAACCTGTCCCAGTGTGTTGCTGCGATAAACACCATGAACAAAAGCAACCTGGGAAGGAGGGCTGTAGCTGGCTTACACGTTACCGTCCATTGCTGATGGAAACCAAGGCTGGAAATTAAGGCAGGAACTGAAGTAGACTATGGAGGAGTGTGGCTTGCTGGCTGGCTTTCCATGGCTTGCTCAGCTACCTTTTTCATACTACCCAGGACCACCTACTCAGGGATGGCACCACCCACAGAGCTGGGCCTTGGCCCTCCCACATAAATCTCATGGAGCCAATATCTTAGTGAAGGTTCCCTCCTCCCAGGTGACTCTAGTTTGTGTCAAGCTAACAAAGCTAATCAGCACACACCCTACCATCCGGCACCCCAAGAGGAAGACTGAGACTTAGGAGGTGCAAGGGGGAGGCAGCCAGGGTGGGAAGAGGAAGAGCCAGGCAGATGAAGGAGGGCTGATACTCTGAAGATACCGCTGGGAAGGGGCTCTGAAAGAGGGAGGGAGGCCCCAGGAGGGAGCTCTCCACAGACTGGGTAAGGCTTCTCAAGAGAGGGACAGGCAAACACAGAGGCACCTGGTGGGGAGAAGGGGGAGACCAGTGTCTGGGGCTCAAAAGAGGACCAAGCTGGGAAGCTCAGTGCCCAGCTCACTCATGAGCTGGCAGGGAAGGCAAAGCTGGTGGGAAGGCTTTGATCCTGTAGCTGTGGGTTCTGACCCCACCACTAACTGGGGGCCTCCTGGGGCACAGGGCTCCCACCTCATGTGCAGCTCTTCCAAGGCTCACTGGAATTTCCTCCAGTAATAGTGTGGCCAAGGACGCAGATGGCTAAGTGACCCTCACCTCCTATCCTGTCTCGTCCACAGGTGACTACTTTGGGATCCTCAAGGAGGCCAGAGTGACCACATTTCCCTTCAACGTGCTAGACAACCCCATGTACTGGGGGAGTACAGCCAACTACCTAGGCTGGGCACTTATGTGAGTACTTGGTGCCCTGAGGACCCCAGGTGTCCACACCCAAACTGAACCCCCTTCTACCCTCTCGCCCTGCCACCTCCTGATCTTCCAGAACACATAGTTCCTCTCCCACGCTGCATGATGTTGTCCCTTCCAACAGGAACCAGCCTGCCTCCATTCCTAGTCCATTCTTCCAAACCCAACTGATGGTGTCGCCTCCTCCAGAAAGTCCTTCCTGCCTCTAGGCTTCCAGTGCCCCGTGTTGGAGTCAGTGAGCAGTGGCCTGTCTCCTCTCTTTTGGCAGAGCCGTACACATGTCCCTCTGTGTCACCAGAGTGCCCAAGAGTGAAGGTCACTCCAAGCTTGGAGTGGCCAGGCCAGGGTTCTGAGGCCTGTGGTAGCTGTGACAGCTGCCTCCAGAGGGCCTTGATGCACACTGCTAAGCCGAGGCCCAGCACACTGGGGACGGAGCCTTCACCTGAGGGCTGACTAGAGATACACCTTTACTTGGCCGCAGACGCTGACCCAGTAGGCCTCCCACAGCCTGTCTCCTGCTTCTCAAGTCTCGTTCCCACATATGACTCCCTAGGAGACAGGGCAAGAGACACAGGCCCTGGGCCCCTCTTTCTCCAGTCCTACAACAAGGATTGGAGAACCCTGGGCTCTGGGTGATCATCCACCAGCGGGACTGCCAGTCTACCCTGAGCTGTTAGGAAATCAAGCTGGGCCAAGGTGACAGTGAGTGGCCAGGTTTTCTGGGGGTGTCAGGGAAGCAGCTGACAGGACTTCCTGTCCTTATCTTCGTGCCCTTATCTCCACCTCCTAGCAGGGCTTCAAATGTGTGTTTACCATGGGCCTGGTGTTGCTAGCCGAGGCAGGAGGAGGGGTGTTTGTTCACAGCCCCTCACTACTGCTGGGGAACTGTCCCCCCAGAGCCCTTGGGGGCACTATCACCCACCCCAGTGCCTTGGATGAACGCAGGGGAAGTTCTTTCAGAGTCTCCCACAAGCCTTTGGTTGGGGTCACCGCAGTGACTGTTGTAGACAATTAAAGATTTGCTTCATTTAGGAATCATGACAGCAGGTCAAGACCAATGAGGCCACAGTGGGGAAACTGAGGCTAAAGACTGAGTTCACCTCAGGCTATATAGTAAACCTGGGGCAGAGATTGCTTGGTGCTTAAGTTCCTGGCTCCAAAGCCTATCCCTGCAGGTCTGCTTGCTTTTCGTGTGTCGGTAGTGAGCTGTAGGGTCATTCTCACTGCCAGCTTGGTGTTGAGGGCTCTCAACACACCAAGACCAAGGTTTCAATCATCAGCCATCTTCCAAGGTCTTCCCTGACCCACAGAACCTCATGTAGCCAGAACCACAGCTGAACCCTGGCTAGGGACAAAGTGCCTATTTAGCCAAGACAGAGGGGAAACATGGCCATTGTCCCCCTCAGGCCATGACACAGACATCAAGACCAAGTTCCAAGTTGGAAGGGACAGCAAGGACAAAGTCCTAGTTGAGAGCCCAGCTAAGTTCCCTATAGGGGGAGGCGCATGCTGAGAGTTGAGGGCGAAGTTGAGCTCAGGGCCTGGGGCAGTGGCAGAGGTGGTGGTCGGAGTGAGAGAGCACATGAGCCCCACAGATGTTCTGCGCTGTGCAGTGAGGGCTCCTGTGTCCCTGCCCCTCCCAGACTGGCCAGTGTGAGGTCCAAGTGAGCATTAGGGAGTGAGCAAGGCAGAGGGCCCTGTCGGGCACACACGCTCTTGTGCCCTCTGCCCTTGGGGTCTGTGTGGTGAGGTACAGAGCAGATTCTCCTGTAACCCAAGGCTTGTTCCCGTCCTTTCTGGTTCGTTCCCTTCCTGCTGAAGTGGATGTAGCAGCCCAGGCCCCGCAGGAGCCAGTGGAACCAGAGGTAACCATAGAAATAGCCTGGGGGGCAGCTCGACAGCAGCTATTTCTGGAAACCCGAGGCAGGCAAGCTCGGCTCCTCCCTGCTGTCACTAACAAGCTGTCTGCATTCATCCGCACAGTGAGGTCAGAGACTGGTCACCTGCAGAGAGCCACAACAGACACTCTGTACATTCTGCTGAGGACTTCTGTCCTCTGGGCTGTAACTGCTAGGGTGCTGGAAGAACAGCTCAGGGCCCGGGGCAGGCCTGAGTTCTGCGCTGTGCAATGGAGGGGTCCTGTGTCCCTGCCCTTCCCAGACAGAAACATAGACTGACCAGTGTGAGGTCCAAGTGGGCATAGCAGAGGGTTACTGTGACTGCTGGCTCTGAGGGAAGATCGTGCTGTGGGAAGACTATCCTTACCATAGCCAGGGCCACCCCAGATGGTGGCTGTGGGCTGCGCCTCTGTACGGCAGAGCTCAGATGGCAGAACTTGCCCATGAGGCCATGTGCTCACGGCAGCCCTAGGATGGCTTTTTACAAGAGACTTATTTTCTAAGAACATTGTCCGGTGGCCAGTGGGAATGTTCCCTGTCCCCGAGGCTTGGTCTCAGCAGCCACTGCCTGACAAGGTGTCCTTCCTCACCTCTAGAAAAATCACATTTAGGAAGAGACACCTCCAGGCTTAGTTCACCGGAGGGATCCCAGCATCAGCCGAGGACCCACCCACTATGTTGGCAGGAGTGTCTAGGTTCTTCCAACTGATAGTGTGTCTGTCTACAGGCACGCCAGTCCCACAGGCCTGCTGCTGACGGTGCTGGTGGCCCTTGTCTACGTGGTGGCTCTCCTGTATGAGGAGTGAGTAGAGCCCTGGTGGAGTGGGAGATGGATGTGGTGGCCAGGTTAGACCAAGCCTCTCATTTAGAATGGCTTCATGTGGCCGGGCAAGTTTTACCAGGCTGCTGACCGCCTGGCTGAAGAGAATGGGGGTGGAGAAGGCAATGCCTGGTACCTGAGACCTAGGCAGGCAGGCAGGAGATGTTGGTCCCTCCAGGCTCCTCTTGCTCTTTGAAGCCTCTGGGAGACACTGGGAATGTGGATCCTCTCGTCACTGGTGGAGCAGGTTCGCTGCTGGGGTGCAGTAGAGTCCTGGAACGGCCCCCTGGAGCCTTTTCCTGTCCACAGGCCCTTCACTGCTGAGATCTACCGACAGAAAGCCGCAAGGCTGCACAAAAGCAGCTGACGGGGCCATGGGGATCTGTGGAAAGCCGGACTGGCCTCCTGGCTGCCCCAGGCATCAACCGTTTGAGGGGAGAACAGCGCTGGCCACTGCACCTGTGCCTTGGAAACCAGTCATGGAGACCCCGTGCGTTGTGCCCTGTGATCACTGAGTCTCCCATCCTCATCACGCCCCGACACACTAATAAAGGCTTTGTGACCTCAGCACCTCTCTGGGCCCCTTTCCATCTGGTCTCAGGAGGGAGAGCAGGGCACTGGATTCTAGGCTGTAGGAGGGCTAAGCAAGGCAAACACTATGTCCCTGGAGGGCTTCTGGTCCAGACTGGTTTGGCCCTTTCTCTCCTGGGCAGCCTCCTGATGCTAAGATTCACAGTGAACTGTCTCTCAGAAAGACCTCAGCAATAGAACTGACGGCAGCCACAGCCTCTCCTGGGAAACCGACACCCTGGGTCACCTGCTGGCCACGCCCCAGCCCTTGCAGGACATGACCTCACTCTGGGAGACCCCGTTCAGCATCCACCAGCCTGAGGGTGGAGTTCTGTCAGGTTAGCTGACACTGTCATGCCACTTAGATTGCCTCCCAAAGAGAGGATGTAGTGGAAACCGCTGTGCCGTCTGAGCTGGGTCAAATTCAGCTGGAGAGGCGGTGTAGGCGGGGCACAAATGACCAAGAAAGTGTGATCAGAAGTTGACGCTGGGGCAGCAGAGGACACCAAAGGACCGCCTTCCTCTGCTCCTCCCGGCACTGTGTAGCCATTAGAGCTGAACCCACCGTGACCCCCAGGACTCCAGGTTCCTAACAGATAGATGGCTTAGGAGTACCTAAGCTTGCTAGACTTTGGGGTGATTACCCCTTTAGTCTCAGCTGCATTCCTTTGTCTTATTTATCCATCCAGTAGGTGGACACTGGGTGGTTCGCGCTTCAGGACTAGTGTGGTTACCACACCGTTGTGAACGCCTGTGTACATCTTTACACACAGAGATGGTTTCATTGCTTTTGGGTCTATGCTTAGGAATGGAGTTGCTAGGTGACCAGTAACACATGCTCAATAGTGTGAGTCACCTCTCAACAGTTGAAAGTGTTATCATTTGATTCTCTCTTTCAGTGATCATCTTTTCTGAGATGGGTCTCTCTGTGTAGTCTTTCTCACGGTAGTGAGGATTGAATCCAGGGCCTTGTATCCCTCCCCGCCCCTCCACTGAGGTGTGTTCCCAGCTCTTCGCTGTGTGGTCAGATGGTTCTGTGTGGTCAGGTTCTCTGATGGGATGGCGTTGGAGTTGAGAGCAGCAAGCAAAAGGAAACAGACCTAAGACCAGCTCTTCGAGGCAGCAGGGGTGATACGTGTTGAGGCTTAGAGGCGAGAGCTCTAGAGGGTTCTTGGAAGGTGCTGGGTTATGGAACTCATGTCTCACTGAGCCCAAGGCCACCAGTCCAGCCTAAAGGACCTGACCTTGAAGACAGAGTCTCCTCTGTGGGGTGGAAGTTGAAGTGTCCCTCTCCTACCTGACCCTCCGCCTCACACGTCATTCTGCTTTGGTGGCAGAGACGTGGGTGACCGGTACTAGTGGCAAATGAGAGAGTGACAGACAGCAGCAGGGCCAACTGTGCATCAGTTCCTGGCTCCTGCTCTGCCCCCTCCAGGGTGAGGGGTACCTGTGGGGGGTTGGGGAGAAGACAGGCCCAGTCTTGGCTCCCTCCCGGTGCTCCCCAGGTCAGTGACCACAGGAACCACTCAGGCATGCCTGCCCTGCCTCGAGGTCTGTCTCAGTACCTGCCTCTGCTCACATTCCATTACAGCTGGAGAGTTTACTTTCCCCACCATCTCTGATGGCTGGGCCAGGGCTGGACAGCTCTGGGCTTCGTTACCCAGGGCCCCCGGGTCACAGAGGAGGAGCAGGGGACCAGGGTTATAAGAAGTGGGGCAGAGATGAGCCGCAGGGTCCTCTTTTTGGCAGGAGTAGGCTGTGGGTAACACAGTGGCACCAGGTGCCTTTCTCTGTGACCCAACTTCAAAGAATCTTCTGAACCCTGCGTGCCTCTGGATGGAGCTGAGTGGCTGGCATCTCCAGGTCGTAGCCACTTGCCATCTTGTGGAACGCCTCAGCATTGGATCGGGTGTCTGAGTTCAGTCCTGAGCAGGAAGCTCGGCTCTCTACGAACCTAAGTGCTAATAGAGCAAGGCCATGGCACTGAGAGCTTTGGGAACGGAATGCCCCTGCCAGCTTGTGGGGCACTGTCCTACTGCACTGCCTGTCTTGCACATCCCGGTGATCATGTGACTAGATGCTAGTCTGCATCACAGAGCATCTTGGGTAAATGAACCTCAGAGGTATCAGGAAACCACCGTACCTACCACTGCCACCTTGCATCTACAAAGGGACTGAGGTGTGATGTTAGGCCCAGTCTTGACATCGACTGTGGAGGGAGAGGAGGCCATGAGTCTAAGCTGAGCCTTGGCCCTTAGGATGGCTGTTGGTGGAGCATCCTCCTAGTCTTTTTTTTTTTTTTTAAGAATTTATTATTTATTATATAGTGTTCTGGCATGTATGCCAGAAGAGGGCACCAGATCTCAGTACAGATGGTTGTGAGCCACCATGTGGTTTCTGGGAATTGAACTCAGGACCTCTGGAAGAGCAGCCAGTGCTCTTAACCTCTGAGCCATCTCTCCAGCCCCATCTATTCTTATCCCTCGGATCTTCCTGGGACTGGAGACCCAGGGGAATGGTGACATTGACTCTGGCCATGCTGAGTCAGAGCCCCAGCCTCCCACACAATGTCTTCTAGAGGCAAAGGAAAAGGGCCTCAGTCTGGGGCCAACAGCCTTGGCTTGTACCCTTGAGCGTCCTGTCCTGCAGTGAACACCCTGTGCTAATTGCTGTACATAGCAGTCCTGTGTTTGAGCTCAGGTTCTTCTCACAGATGCGGCCAGACACCCCAGATGGAGAAGGAAGGGAGGTGAGCAGCAGCAGGGGCAAGAACCAAGAGAGTGAAGGGCTCACCCACCTGGCCTGCCCTAGATCTAACTGACCCTGGTTACTCAATTGCTAGGGATGAAGAAGCAGCCTGGAGGGAAGGGGAGTGGATATGGAATCCTGCTGGACTGAAATGGCCAGACAATTGCAGCGGCCTGGGTAGTGGACACTGTTGGCGGGGGAGGGGGGAGGGGTTGAGGGGGGATGCACAAGCAGAGGTGAAGATGGGACAATTGAGAGCCATGTGGCCCAGGGGCTCAAACCCCAGGCCTACTTGCTAGGTAAGCAGCTTGCTTCTGTGTGCGTTAGTTTCTTCATCTGTGAAGTACAGAGTGCTGCTTCTCCCTTCCAGAGAGTGCATTACCACAGACCAGGGACCACTAAATCAGCACCCCTGGGCCATGTGGCCCCTGGGCAGGATGGCTGCTGCCGAGATCCTGGGTCACAAGGAAGGAATGAAACCTGGGGGGTGGGGGCACTATGCAAATATCTCAGTAGGTGGAGTGACAGCCCTGCCTGTGGGGCACGAAGCCTGCCTGGTAGGGTGAGTGGCCTCTGTCAGCTCGTGGGTCTCTGAACTTTTCCTATTCAGGCAAGGTCAGAGCAGAGTGAAAACCCAGCTTGACTTCATCACCACGAGCAGCAGCACACACATCCTATTTCTCCCCAAGCATTTACTCGGGCCTGGTTACTGATCAACCTGCTGCTGCCTTCCTCCTTGGGCAGCCTCCCTGGCACGATACACTTCTATTGTTCTGAGTAGGCCCTGGTCTTGGAAAGTGTTTGCACTTGTAATTTGACAATCAAGGAACCAGTGTCATCTTCCAGAAAGGGAAACTGAGCTACGGAGAAGGCTGTGCTCGCAGGCCTCCTCCGAGACTTTCGGCCTCATTCAGCTCCCTCAATGCAAAATGAGATGACTGGCCCACAGGAGGGGAAAAAAACAGAAAGCCATGGGAGACTGGAGGTGGAGGATGTTGACCTAGGACTGATTTTTATTTTTATTTTTTTTTAAAGACGTGTCGTCAGAGACAGAGAGAATGGTAGCTCTCCCTTGCTGAGGTCCCCACAGACCAGATTATCTGTAACTGGGAAAATATAGCACAGAAGTGTGTGTGTGTGGGGGGGGTCGGTTTCAATTGGCTCCCTGCCTTAAATCTGGTCTGGCTACAACCTTGGGCCTCCCTGCACGCCCGCGGGGCTCCCTACTTCCCTCTGGTGGCTGTAGCGTAAAGCGCGGACCTTAGCGCAGGAAACCCCAAAACCCCCAAATACCACGACCGGAAAGGCAGCACGGGTTCTGGGACCCGAGGGGCTGGCACTGGGGTAAATTCCCAGCACACCTGTTGTTATCACCGGGTCGTATTTTCTGGGAAACTGAGACCCAAGGAAAGTGAGCATCCGCGTACTGGTGTTGAGAGAATCCCAGATGTCAGAATCACCGGCATAGCCAGGACCCCTGCAACCTCTGAAGTCCCTGAGGCCAGCCCTGGATCCTCGCGTGGCGGTAGTTTGGACTTAGTTTTCCTTCCAGCGCACGTAGGACTGGAGCGGAGCCTTAGGCTCCTAGGCGGAGGTCGCTGAGCCTAGGAGGAGCAGGGCGCGCCTGGGGGCGGGACGTGACGCACCTTGGCTGGGAGGCGCCAGCCCGGGCGCTCCGGCTCGCTGCATATAAGGGCGGTGTGGGGCGCAGAAAGCCAGAGCCTGCTGTTCCCAAGAGTCAAGCTAAGCTCGAGCGGTCTCAAAGACAAGCTCTTCTGCCACTCCCGAACCTCTGCCTTCTCTCGGCCCTGCGTCTGCTCCCGGAGCCCCTCTGCCCAATGAAACTGGCCGCGATGATCAAGAAGATGTGCCCGAGCGACTCTGAACTGAGTATCCCTGCCAAGAACTGCTACCGGATGGTCATCCTTGGCTCATCCAAAGTGGGCAAGACCGCCATCGTGTCGCGTTTCCTTACGGGCCGCTTCGAGGACACCTACACCCCTACCATAGAGGACTTCCACCGAAAGTTTTACTCGATCCGCGGCGAAGTCTACCAGTTGGATATACTGGACACGTCCGGCAATCATCCGTTCCCCGCCATGCGGCGCCTGTCCATCCTAACAGGTGAGTGGGGGGCCGACTGGGATCCCGGGGCCGGAGTCTTGGGGAGGGGGTCTGGTGTATCGCGCATGGGGCCGCCGACGTGCGCTGTTCCACTCCTGACAGTCGCCCTCACCTTTCCCTCTCATTCCCCTATAGGAGACGTTTTCATTCTGGTATTCAGCTTGGACAACCGCGACTCATTCGAGGAGGTGCAAAGGCTCAAACAGCAGATTCTGGACACCAAGTCTTGTCTCAAGAACAAAACCAAAGAGAACGTGGACGTGCCCCTGGTCATTTGCGGTAACAAAGGGGACCGGGACTTCTACCGCGAAGTGGAGCAGCGGGAGATTGAGCAGCTGGTGGGCGACGACCCTCAGAGCTGTGCCTACTTTGAGATCTCGGCTAAGAAGAACAGCAGCCTGGACCAGATGTTCCGTGCACTCTTTGCCATGGCCAAGCTGCCGAGCGAGATGAGCCCCGACTTGCACCGCAAGGTGTCTGTGCAGTACTGCGACGTACTACACAAAAAGGCTCTAAGGAACAAGAAGCTTCTGCGTGCGGGCAGCGGCGGCGGCGGCGACCACGGCGAAGCCTTTGGAATCTTGGCGCCCTTTGCCCGCAGACCTAGCGTGCACAGCGACCTCATGTACATTCGTGAAAAGACCAGTGTCAGCAGCCAGGCCAAGGACAAGGAGCGCTGTGTCATCAGTTAGAAGCCCCCAGCGTCGGCCACACAACCTGAGGACCTTTTTTGTTCAAAAGTCAAATTGGACTCCTGGGCTAGCCCCACGCGCTCGGTGCCATGAGGGCGCCAACTGGCCTCCTCCCTCGCTTCCTGCGACCCAGCCCTGCGCACCGGGAGACGCTGCCAGACCATTAAGGGACAGTCATCTGTTGTGAAAGGAAAGAGAACTGGCTAAGACTGGACTCTCTCGCCACTGATACCCAGCTGGTGCCTGCCCTCACTTCTGGGATGCCAGGACCCAGTAGAGGGGTACTTGGCATTTTTCTCTGAGACCTGAGAATGAGAGTGTGAAGTTCATCAGCCTGTGAGACTTCTTGTAACTGTCCTGCCTGCTGGAGGGCCAGGACCAACAAGGCATTATCTTGTCTGTGATTGGTGTTGCCATGACAGCAAACTCTGCAAACTGGAAACTTTAGCGTGAGGTGGGGGGAGGGGGGTTTCCAATCATAGGCAAGAGACTTGTTTACATGTGTGTGTGTGCGTGTAATTGCTCAAAGATAAGCCACAAAACTTGCACTTTAATCTAGTTCCGGTGTCAATATGACATGAACAAAAATCTCTACATTTCTATTGTGTGAGGTCTTTATTACTTTTTTAATTTAAAATAAAATAATTTAAAAATGGAAAATGGGGCTTTCTTTGCTCTTACTTTTAGGGAGCTGGGTTCCTGCCTCAGTGGCGGTGGTCAAGCAGAACTGAGAATGGACCTTGCCTTCTGAAAATGGCCTCCCAGCTTCAAAGTGGAACATGCTCTAGATCTTTCTGGCATTCTCTGGCCACCCTTTGCCTCATTTCTGGAGATATATTCACACTCCCCTTCCACACAGCCCATCTGTTACTCAACCGTGGCAGGCTAGGGAAAGCTGTCACTCTCAACTCTGACACCTGACCCTGATTCCCCAGGTAAGGGGTCCTGCCTGAGAGGGTACTGGAAGATGCTAGTGCTAGGTGCTTAGCCCCTGCCCAGGGTTGCCGCAGGACCGCAGGACCTAGTAAAGTGCAGAGAACTTGCAGCATAGCTCCCAAAAGCACTTACCAGGTGAGGCCCATCTCCTCCGCACTTAGATGTCTCCCTCTGTGGCTAAGGGCTCGTGGCTTCTGACCCAGATCTCCTTGCCACTCCTAAGGTCAACTTGAGGCAAGTGTCACCTTCCAAGCCTCCAATTTTGCAGCTGAGGCACAGACATGCTGTAAGGGTTCAGTATGGTATCTCAGAATCAGCTCAACTGCTGCACCCCATGAGCCGAGTATTTGGTGCTTTTCTTTTTTTTTTTTGCTTTTTTCGAGACAGGGTTTCTCTGTGGCTTTGGAGCCTGTCCTGGAACTAGCTCTGTAGACCAGGCTGGTCTCGATCTCACAGAGATCCACCTGGCTCTGCCTCCCGAGTACTGGGATTAAAGGCGTGCGCCACCATCGCCCGGCTATATTTGGTGCTTTTCAAGATGGTCTTGATGCTTAAGACTATCCTGGGGGGTGGGACTTCAACCGTGTTTTGGGAAGGGTCACTTCCAAGGAACTGCACTTCTCAAATCACAGAAAAGCATTCACTTTTCAACAATGGATGGCTGGGCTGCCCAGGGCCCCTGAAGGAGACATGCAGGCTTTTATGTAGTCTAATGGATGCACATGCTGGGTGGAGGAAGGAGCACAGAGAACATTGCCTCTCCACTGCTACTGCTCCACACCCCACTTGAGTTCCTCATTATAAAACCTGCAATCCCAGGGTCTGACTCCTAACACCGCTGGAAAGTGGATTATAATAAAGAAAAAGACGGCAGGCAAACCACGTGTTCTGAGAGCACAGCATACTTTATTCCCACGTCTGCAGATGAGTCCCCACCTCCTCCAGCCCTCCGAGGAGCCTTTCTCTCTGCTTAGCAGGAGGGTCTGAAGCTCCTGAGTGTCGTGTGTTCTGTGCTTCACAGAAGTGGGGCAGAGCCTTAAAACTGGCTCACCCACTGCTCAAATTTCCAGAAAATCGGAAAATAACTGATTCAGTTAAGTAACAGTTCCCAGGTAGTCATGGCTTAATTGGCTCTCCTCTCTGCCTCAGAGCCCACTTTTCTGCCCAAACCACTGCAACTCAACACCCTCTTTCCCACATCCCAAGTCCCAACTGTGAGGCATCTCAGACAGGCAGTACCACAAGAACCCCTACTGAAACCATCCCCAGCCAGCACTCCTGCCAACAAGGCCAGTTGGCAGGCACCTGCTAAGTCCTAAAGTGGTCAGCCCAGGCTGTGCCCATTTCAAGATCCAAACAATACTCTGTACTTCTCACCTTACTCCTGAGAAAGGGCCACCCTCCCTTAGTGTGACAGCCCCTGGGAGGAGGAGAACACAGTGTCTCTCTGGGACTAGCTGGGCACTCTACAACTAGAGCACAGGGATGGAGCCAGGCTTAGCTCTCCCTGCCCTTTGGACAGGACTCAGACCACACACACCCCTGGCTGAGGAACTGCCCCATTACCCTTCCAGCCACTCCGCTCCACATCAGAAGTGTGCAGGGACCATGTGCAGAGGAGCAAATGAGGCTGACTCGTTGGCTGGAGGAGAGATGACGTGGTAAGCCAGGGCTGATGAATCAGGGCAGAGCTGCTGGCTTAACAGCCCCTTTGAGCCAGCGTGGGAAGAACAAAGGGCCCCAGGCAAGCAGTGTTTTGGCTATTCTGAGCACTGCCTGGAGTGATGGAGATAAAGGGAGCAAGAGCCTATGAGGCTGGATGCAGGAGGCTGGAAACCGGAGATGCCAGCCGCTGGCTGGCAGGCAAGGCTCTGGGCTAACATCCCAGAGATAGTTTCATTCAGTAGCTCAAACAGTTTTGGGGGAGAAGCCATTCACCCTCTGGCCTTTCAAAACAATGTTCACGCGCTCCCAGCCTTCTTTAATTATATTAAATCCATGCCATCTCAGTGTAGGCCTAATTTCCCCCCAAATTCTATGTAAATGCTTCATGAAACTACTGTTAATGGGAACAGTATGTACCTGATATACGCTGATGGTATCGGGAGTGGGAGGAGCTGAGGGAAAGAAGGGAACAGCTACTTCCTTTCCTGTGCCCTCTAGATCTGCTGATGAGGCCCAGGCGTAGCTAGTCAAAGCTGAGTACAGCCAATAAGGCCCCACACCAGGCACATGTGGCCTCATAGTTTGAGTTAGGCTCCCGAGGAGCTGGACACCACAGGTGTGATGTTTTCAGTCCCTTGGCAGCTGTCCTGGGAGCTGGTCCTACTCCTTGGGGATCTCAAACATGCAGAGGCTCTTATATTTCTGCAGAAGCTCATTCTTCGTCCTGACTTGCTCCCGGAGGCTGTGTAGCTGTTGCTGTTGCTGCTCAGGGCTCATGTGGATGCCAGGCATGGTGCCTATGAGCTTCCGCATCTCCTGGAACTTTGTTTTGAGCGCATTCAGGTCCTGGTGGAGATCTGGACTGTCCTTGTCCATGCTAGGGGCAGCAGGGGAAGTAGAAGGAGTCAGTTATTAGCAGGTGCAGCTCATCTCCACCACGGTTTCTAGTTCTACACCCTCTGACACCTTTTGGAATGTTCTGTTTGACATGTCTAACCTGTGACTAGGTTGCCCACCCCAGAAGACAGGGATTGGTCGTTTTGGTTTTTTCTTTAGCTTTAAGTTAGATCATTAAAACATTCCCTTGACCAGCATACTTGACAAATCAGATACTTAAAGCTCTTGGCCCCACTGAGGGCAGGAACTGAGCTGGCTTCATCACAGGTGTCTTGCTGGTCCTGACCCCATACGTAGGACACTCAAGAAACAACTGTGGATAAAGAATGCTTGCACAAGTATGACAACTTGAGTTTGGAGCCACACCACCCATGGAATAGCAGGGGCACACGTGTCTATAACCCCAGCTCAGGTGGGGTAGGGTATAGAAACAGGCAGATCCCAGAAACCAACAAGTTAAAATAGCAAGCCTCAGGTTCTGTACAAGGGCAACTGTGAAGGGTGACACGGGGCACCCAAAGTGCCCTCCTCTGGCTCTCTACCACACACATGCACATACAATACACCAAATTAAGTTTTCAAAACACCACCTGTCAAAAGAGTGAATGACTGGAAAGCAAGGCCATGGCCATGCTAAATGAATACACCATTACCAACCACCAGCTGACCGCTACCCAAAACAAAGACTCAAAACAAACCTGCTGACATACTCCACTCCACCTGACCTGAGCCGTTTCTAGGAGAGACTTTGTGAATTAGCAAGACCTTCATTTCACTGAGGTATGATGCTGGCTTGGGCTTTTGTTAATGTAAAGATGAATTCCCACAAAGCTAGTCATGAATTTAACTCAACTACAGATCACTGGAAGTTCTCGGCAGACAGGCTCTCTTCTAGCACAGTTCCGCAAATGCCTTCTTCTGGGTCAAGTCCATTTTGAAGGCAGATTGTTCAGATCCGTTCACAGCTGTGATCCACTGCAAAGATCCCTATTCCTGCCATCAGACCAAAGGCAAAAAAGAACAAAAACCCTAAGAACAACCGGGCAGTGCTAGCGCGCACCTTTGATCCCAGCACTCAGGAGGCAGAGGCAGGAGAATATGAGTTCGAGGCCAGCCTGGTCTACAAAGCAAGTTCCAGGACAGCCAGAGCTGTTACATAGAGAAACCCTGTCTTGACCACCCCCAGCCCCCAAACCCAAAAACCCTAAGAACAAAAGAATCACCCATGGAAGCCAGGAAAGATGAGCTTTGAACAAGTCCCAGCTCAGAGCACAGACACTGGGGGCTGCCACTGATCAAGTGTTGGAATTTAAAATACTCTTAAGAAAACTGGCTCACATCACATAGAAGGATACAGTAAAAGCAAACAACAACAAACCCACAAAAACCAAAATGCGGAAGGAGGTTTATAGTAATATAGTTCCTGAAGCAAGCCTAACCAGCTCCAAAGCTCTGATTCGGACAGGGAAGCACAGGCCATGTGTAAGACACTCGCTTCTGAAACCCTCCAGATGTCCATTCTTTACCGGGTGAACTTTGGGGGAAGGGCGTAGATTTCAGGTAAGAAACAGAAAGGTAGGGAAAGCCACGGGGGGTGGGGGGGGCGGCTGTAGGCCCCTGAAGTAGGCTGTTCACCTGCCCTAGTTGGTAGTGGTAAATAGAACAGAAGTCCTGGGGTGAGGAAAACACTGTTCAGAACCCTGTTCAAACTACGAGGGGACTTGTTATGCCAGGATGACAGTGAAATAGTGAAATCCCCAGGCCTAAAGAAAAGGGTCAGGCTTGACAGTGAGGGAACAGAAGTCGAGAGCTCTAAATGGGCCTGCCTTTGTGATCAACATTAGTCACCATCCAACTTTAGAAGGAAAAGGAGAGAGACTAGGTCAGGGACGATGGAAATCATACAAACAAAGGCCAGTTAGAGCACCACAGTTCCATCTACTGTGCGTCCTTAAAGAGTGGCATGAATACTACAACCACGGGGGCACAGAGGGCAGAGTATCTTCCTAGCAGTCAGCACAGGCATTTGGGCACGAGTCCCAGGCTCGTGAACAAAAGTCTGGGAACAATGGGTGCATCTAAGAATATGCCCTGATTTCTCCCAATTTCTTTTTTGCACAGAAGCAAATTGGCAACAAGTGAGCAGTGTGCCCTCCAACAATGCAGAAACAAAGGGAGGCCATGGGTCAGCAGGCCAGCCTGCTCTCACACTGACAGTCACTCATCTCACTTCTGGGTACCCTGACCTGGCTGCCTGCATCTTCCCACCACAGACCTCTGTGCTCCTCAGGAGCATGCCCCACCTGTCCCTGGTGGCCAGCCTCGGACTCGTGCCCCTCAGTCCTCTCTGTCCACAGTTTTCCTCCCGCTGGACTGACTCCTGTGGCTTTCACGTCCCCAGATCAAATGTTTCTCTTAAATATTAGTAGATGCTAGAGGGAAGAAATTAAAACAGCTATCAAGGCTTTAGAAAAGGGAAGTCCTTTTAGTCCCAAGTCCCAGAGCCACCTGTGTTAGCATATGATGTAAACTGCTGTAGATCATCTCAACATGTGCAGTAACACGCAACCATGTGTGGACTTTTGTTATCCTGGCAGAGCGTATCAAATGTGGTTCTCATTCTTCTCTTTTCACTTAATCCATATTGGATGGAGGTCTTTCTACATTAATATGCATTTGATCACATCGTGAAATTATTTACAGACCATCATCTGGAATGCTTGTAATTCATCAAAATGGCAATGGACATGGTATATTTGCATCTTTACATAACTCTGCAAGTATTCCGGAAAGATAATGTCCTATGGAGGGAATTCTGGGTCAAAGGCTTTATATAATTTTTGACATATATTGCCAGAATACTCTCTCAGCATAGCAACACACACCTATAATCCCAGTTTCTTAGGAGACTGAGGTAGGAAGACCAAGTTTGAGGCCAGTCCAGGAAGACCCCATTCCAAACATAAACATATCTCCTCAAAACTCATGACTGTCTCTCCTCCCCTATTGGTGGCTACTTCCTGCCTAGCCATCATCTGGTGTCCTCTGTGGTTCTGCCAGCACTCACCAGCACTCACTCAGCAGCTCTTTGGCACAGCGGCACTGGACTTCCCACAGCGGCTTTCATTAGCCACAAGATTGCAGGGGTTTCCTCTCTCCAGTGATCAGTTAGAGAAATCTGAAAAAAGCTGTCCTACAGCATGTCTTTGGGCTTGTTCCCTCACCCCCAGCAACTCCCACAGTCCTCTTTCCCAAGTCTAGCTCCTCCTCCAGCATCCAGATTTTCTCTGCAAACATCCACAAAGGGACTGCCATCTGCCTGCCTGTCAACATCCAGAATGGGACAGCGGCCCCCACCCACTAAGGCTGCCCTCTCCAATTCTCCCAGTCATGTGTCCAGCCACTCTCCCTCCCCCACACTACTCCAGACAGCCACTGACACTGCTTCTTAGACACAAGTCCTCTCTTGCTCCCAATCCCTCTGTCCCACCCACTTTTAGAAATCCAAATCCTCGTAGGTCACTATGGTGAGCTCTGGTGGCTCTACCCCAACACACCCACAGGGCCAACTGTGAAGAGACCACTGGGAGAGCACTCTTAACTTATTCTTCTCTGGACTCCTTCCCCAACAGCTCAGGGAGGCCGCCCCCATGGAGGCCATCAGGGCCGGGTCAGTTCTGCTGTGAGTCTGAAAACTGGCACAGATGCAGCTCTTCCCAGTAGTCTCCAGACAGGCTCTAAGGACACCCTTTCTGCTCCAGGACCCAGCGGAAAGAGTGGGCACTGGGTGGACACAGGGCAGCAGAACTGTGAATCCCAGACACGGCCTGTGGGGGCACTTCCTGCACAGTCCAGCAGGCCTCAGCTGGCAAGGAGCCTGTGTGTGGGAAGAGGCAGGTCAGCGACACCCTGTTCCCAGAACAGAGGTCTCGCTGACCTGCCTGCAGCAGGCGGGAGGGAGCCTTGCACTCATCACTTGAACTCCCGGTGCCGGCTTAACAAGGATGGTCTCCTGGACCCACTAGCAACCTAAGACATTTGACAGAAGTATGACATTTAGCAAAGCCACAGTGCGTAAGTATCGAAATGGAGATTACTAACGGGGTGGGCCAAGAGCGGCACACAGGCAGGGACACTTCACTTCAGAACTGGCAGGCTGGGACGCTTAGTTTCAAACTCAGATGAGATGACTTTGAAGGCCACACTTTACTCCTCCTTCTTGTCCAAGTCCTTTGTAGCTACACCATAGACAAGGAAAGACCTCAAAGACTGGGGTTTATAGGAGTTCTTACAACCATTTCTTCTCCTCATTCTTTCAAACTTCAAAAAATAGGCCTGGTGTAGTGGAGCATCCCTTTATCTCAGCACTTGAGAGGCAGAGGCAGGTATTTCTTTATGAGTTCAAGGCCAGCATAATCTACAGCCAGGGTTACACAGAGAGACTCTTTCTCCAAATAATAAATAGACAGCCTGTAAATTCTAATACTGCCATCTAACCCAGGGCTTCATGACTGACAGGCAAGCACTAAGCCACTAAGTTACGTTCTCAGTCTTCTTTTTCTATTGCCTACGATGACCTTGAACTCACAATCCTCTGACCCCGGCGGCGTCCCCAGTAGATGGACTTACAAGGCTGCACCAGCAGGCCTCGTAAACATGCAGTTCACATAACTGTTCATTCAACTCAGGAACGATGATGGGAGGAAAGCCAGAGTTTGGACTCCAACTCTAAGCAGGGCTGTTTCAGCCAAAGTCTCCAGGTACCAGGTGGAGTCACAAGGTGCAGTGGAAAGTTCTGGCACAAAACTCTGAGCGTAGAACGTGGCCACTAGGTGAGTCCATAAAGATATACAGGTTCCATGAGTGCTCTGCCCAGTCAAAGACACATGTAACTACGGGCTCTGCAGCGGCAGCTTGTCCAGTCATATGATATGGTCTGCTATGACCCCTGATAAAAGGCTAAAAGTCTGTGCTCAATTTAGGAAAAGGAAACCTGAGAGAAGCTTTGAGGCATGGTCTCACCATGTAGCCCAGGCTAGCCTCAAATGAGATCCCCTTATCTTAGTCTCCTGAGTGTCAGCACAGAGGTACTGTAGCGTACAATATTCCAGAAAATTTTGGGCAGGGAAAAATGAACTTACAGAATGAATTGAAGAGAATTTAAAGGCAAAGAGACTAGTTAAGAAGTGGTGGCGCATGCCTTTAATCCCAGCACTCGGGAGGCAGAGGCAGGTGGGGGGGATCTCTGTGAGTTCGAGGCAGCCTGGTCTACAGAACAAGTTCCAGGACAGCCAGGCTACACAGAGAAACCTTGTCTTGAAAACAAACAAACAAACAAACAAAGAACTGACTGATCCCAAACTGAGGTTACAGACCTGGATGAGTGGCACCAACAGGCTTGAAAGTACAGTGCAGGTCTAAGCGGCACAGCCCACTGAGCCTACGCACCTGGCTATGGGGAAGCTGGGCAGCAACGTAGAATGCCACAGGAAGTAAGCCAAGCAAGAACAAGAAGGAAAACTAGCTTAAGGAAAATAAATAAACCATAAAGAGCTCAGGACTGCGATACCTAAGCACCAGAGAATAGATGTCTGGAAGTTCAGAAAACACTTGGAGACTGAGTATATGACTTTTGAAGGCAGCAATTCAAACATGAGTTAATATTTAATAACCAGCAGTAGGGAAAGGTGGCAGAAGAAAGTCCATCCAACCATTTACTCTCCACAAAAAGGTATCGTGGAAACATCTAAAAATTAAAAGTAAAAAATCAGAACCACAACAGTTGTACGAGGAGATCACTAAGACCTTTGTTTTGAGCTAGGTGTGCCATCCACACCTTTAATTCCAGCGTTCTGGAAGTAGAGGCTGCAGATCAAGTTCCAGGACAGGTGACCAACACTACAAACAGAAACCCTGTCTCAAAAACCAAAAATAAGTCAAAGACTTTGTTTAATTGTTGTTTTAGAACACTGGGGATAGAACCCAGGGCCTTGTACACGCTAGGCAAGTGCTCTAACACTGAGCCACACCAGGTCCCAAAGCCTTTCTAAGCAAGATTCTGTTATGGTTTGGTACAAAATGTCTCCCACAGGCCACTATTTTAAACACTTGGTGACACTGTTAATGGGAAGTTCTAGAAACTCTGGGGGTGGGAACAAAGCTGAAAGAATTAGGACACTGGGAGCATGTCCTTGGGGAGTATTTTGTCCCTACCCCTTCCTTGCCTTCTTTCTACTTCCTGGCCATCATGATGGATGATACCACTGTGTTTAGCCAAACTCTCCATCATGATGGACAAACACTCTCAGAGCCAAAATAGTCATCCTCCTATAGGTTTTTCTACCATGTGTTTTTGTCACATGACAAGAAAAGGAACAACCACAGGCTTATACTCAGAAGCTGTGAAGGAAAAGCTGAGCAAATCTGATTACATCAAATCACGATTTTAAGTAGGGAAAAAAAATCACCACAACCATCACCAAAGACAAAAAAAAGTCAACAGCCTGGTAATTTACATCTGGAAGGCAGAGACAAGAAGCTCGGCTCAACAGAAGCAGAGGAAACTAGAGGGACGGGTATGTAAAACAAGAATAGCAACAAAAAATTAAATTTGCAAGCCAGATTTGATGGTACACGCCTTTGAATCCAGCACTCAGGAGGCAGAGGCAGGTGGATCTCTCAGTTGGAAGCTAGCCTGGTCTACATAGCAAGTTCCAGGCCAGACAGAGCTACAAAGTGAGACTCTGTCTCAAAACAAATTAAAACTGAATACAGATGAAAAGAAGGCATACTAAAACGTATCAACTGATTACATTTCTGACCTATCTATCAGGCTAGCCAGTTAAAAGTTTAATGGCAGCAGCAGAGGTATGGAGGAAAGAAATATACTGGTAACAAAGCATCAATTGACGCATTTCCCCAACCTTGCTAATAGTGACCGGAATGTTATATTCACATACCACATCAGTAGCAATTTCTCGAGACTCTAGAGAACTCACTGAGAAAGGGCAGACCTAGGTACTCATTACGGCTCCAACTACAGGAGCAGCGCACGTGTGCACTAGAGTCGAGTCCATGACTGATGACTCACTGCTACACAGAATATGTACAGATCTGGGAGAGGGAGGCAGTGGAGAGTGGAGAGAGATTACTTCCTACTTTCCATCTGTGGGATCCATCTTTAATTTGTCTTAGTGCTTCTTAGGTGGCAGATTTACAGGCCACTTCAGGTTAATAGAGTTTGCAAGTTAACTGACGTAGTCTGATCTGAAGTTTGGAGGAGTCAGCTAAAAAGATGAAACGAGCAACAGCTGTCAAAATAGAAACTACATGTCCCCTGCTTCAGGGGCTCCATGGAGAGGATTTACCTCACTATAACCTCGAGCAAAGGACTTCATCCCAGCATGGTGCCTGCTGCACAAGTGAAAAACCAAAATGCCTACATGTGAAGACCAGCTGCATGTCAGATGGGATTCTCTGTAGCTCCCTCAATGAGACAGACTTTTACATGTGCACAGGATGGAATCCAAGAAAATGGCACATGACAGCCTGGTCCCCAGTTCTATGACGTTCTGAAAAGAAACACACGCATATAAACCCAAAGAAGAAACTTAAGGTATTCCCAGCAGCCACATTTGTACTGGCAACTGTTCCTTTTGTTAATTAAACCTCTCTTATGATGTAATTGATGCTGAGCTCTTTAGGAGAACAAGGTTACGTGCTGTACGTGAGACTTTCCACCCTTCCTTCTCCCAGAAAAGGCCGATACATAACTCAAAGAGTGCGGAGGAAGCACAGAACAAGACATCAGAGCCTGGCAGAGCCACCCTGGACCAGTAGGCCTGCTGCTCATCCCCATCGCTGACTCCCAGCATGTAAGATCTGCTGGCAGCTTAGTCCTCCAAGAATAAAGGAAATGCTGCCCCCAATTTCCTGGCTCCTCTACAATCTCCCTCCTTCCTTGGATTGTGCTAAGCACATCACACTGAGCAATGACCTCAGGAGTCACGAGTGCACAGCTTTTCTTCCTTATCCAGCTTTCCTCCCCTACCTTCTGCCCTCTTGTACTATCAGACTTGTAGGTGGCATCACCCACTATGAGCTGCAACCCCAAGCTCCTAAATCCTTTCCTCCCCCTGCCCCAGGCATAGTCCTAATCTCTTTTCCTCACCGACCTAAAAACTCACCCAACACCCCAGAGGTTCAAACTGGACTTACCCTTCTTCATGGAGACAATACCAGTTGGCCTCTCTGGGTCCTGTCTTTTTATTTCGAGACAGGGTTTTTCTGTGTAACAGTCCAGACTGTCCTGGAACTCACATTCTGTTGACCAGGCTGACCTTGAACTCAGAGATCCACCTGCCTTTGCCTCCCACCCGCTGGGACTAAAGGCCTGCACTACCTCCACCTCGGGGTGGGGGTGGGGGTCCTGTCTTTCTCACTACAGTTTCTTTTCTGTGCCTAGTAGCCAGTACTGCTAGTCACATAGTTACAAGTGAGCTGCTAAACGCTGAGTAGGATGACCAGAACTGGATTTTCTTGAAGGCGGCTTTTCTCCCCAGAATCTTTTCCTTTCGGCTGGTCACACACTTCAGGAGGTTTCCTTATTCTCTCTGCCAGGTTAGCAGCCACACTGTTGAGGGGCTCATAACCCATTTTCAGCTGGCTTCCCTTCCCAGTCCTGAAGTATGCTGCGTGTCCTACACTGAGTCTGGTTTATTCCTTGCCAAGGATCAATCTTGGGCAGAGCAATGCTTTCACTGTCTACAAGGTGGAAGAAGGGTATTACCTGCTTTGGGCAAGGGAGCGGGTCAGGACTGTGGGTGCGTCCTCCTTAGACTTCCCCTGTCACTGCTTACAGAGGTGTGGGGAAGGCCACGGCCAAGGCAGCTGCTTCAGGGTCAGTAGGTGAGTTAGCCCTCCTGTGTCCTTTTAGACAAGCCCATGTGATCAACCTGTCGTCTTTCACAGGCATGCACCTTGGAGCTCTCCCAGTTCTATGAGAAGCAGAGTTGGCTGCCCAAGGCTACCTAGCCATAAGTCATAGCTGTAGTTTGAACCCATTATTCCTGGCTGGTCTGGAACTAGACATGTAGACTAGGTTTCAGAGATCAGCCTTAGTCTCCTGAGTGTTGGGATTAAAGGTATGTACCACCACGTCCAATTCAGATCTACTGATATATAGAGACAGGAAAATTACAGCCTGGGAAGACTATTCACAAAGATGGTAAGGCAAGCCTCAGCATACAAACTTGAACTCAGACCCTCTGACTTCACAGCATGTTCTTGGTACATCTCACTTCCTGTCACCAAGGCTAGCCCAACCCAAGTGCTCTGTTGGCTTGGGAACATCTGTTCTGCAGCATGGGTGATTGTGCACCTGTGATTTAATTAATCCATGTATATCTGGGTTACTCTGGGTAACCCCAATATTCCAGCATTGCCCTGAGATGGTCAGAGTTTTTGTTGCTTTTGTTTGCCTTCCTCTTTTCCGTCTCACCTATGTATCTGCCAAAAGCTAACACAGAGGACAGTCTGCCTTACCCTACATACAGGATGTTCATGTTGTCTGACGCCAAAAGAACAGTCCAATGTGAGACCCGAGGCTTTGCGGTCACTTGAAAAGCTGCAGATGAGCACTGCGCCTGCTGTGTTGTGTCAACTTGACAGAGCTGGCAGACAGGAGGAAGCCTCAACTGAGAAAACACTTCCACAAGGTCAGGCTGAAGGCAAGACTATGGAGCATTTTCTTAATTTGCGATTGATATGGGAGCGCCCAGCCATGGGTGAGCCACCCCGAGGATGATGGTCTTGGATTCTAAGTAAGAAAATACACTGAAGCCGGGCGTGGGAGCTCACACCATTAATCCCAATGCTCGGGAGGTGAAGGCAGACGGATCTCTGAGTTTGAGGTCAGACTGGTCCATAAATAGTTCCAGAATAGCCAGGGCTATGTAGAGAAACTGTCTCCAAAAACCAGAAGAAAAAAGAAAAGACAGAAAAGGAAAGCAAGTTGAACAAGCAGGTGAAGCAGGTCAGTAAGCAGCCCTTCCATGGCCTCGGCAACAGCTCCTGCCTCCAGGTTCCTGCCCTGGCTTCCCCCAGTGATATGGATGTAAAAGCCAAACAAACCATTTCCTTCACAATCTGCTTTTGGTCATGGGGTTTCATCACACAACAGTAACCCTAGCTAAGGTGCAACTCCAGTGAAGTTGGCTATTAAGATTTTTAGGCCAAATGGCAATTCCTTATTAGCAAAACATCAAAGGGCACGTTCATAAAGATGACTGGAATTGTAATCTTGTCTTAATTTACTTTTAGTATTTAATGGTTTAGTAGAAGTTACACCTAGTGTCCTGTGGCTATCCAGTCATCCCTGAATAATCTGGTCAATTCCAGATCATACATACAGTAATAGTCTAATGGTTACAATGTAATCAAAACCTTCCTTTGCCTAGTGGCACAGAAGCAGGGGTAACGGGTAATGCCACAGCAGAATGCATCACTCATACTAGTGTGAAGGAAAAAAACTACAGTCATTATTGCCAGGTATAAAAGGATAACATATACAATTACAGGTAGTGTCTAATCTTTGACGATAATAATAATGTCACTAGTTTCTGCATTTACTGTAATGAACTTTTTACTGTGATTTTAAAGCACACCCCCTCCTACGAAAAGATTCACGGTTGCTAGGTGTAACGGTGCACACCTGTAGCCCCAGCACTTAGGAAGCTGAGATAGGAGGATCAAAAGGTCAAAGGTAGTCTGGGCTTTGTAGCAAAACCCTCTCTCAACAAAATTCCCCCTTTTAACAGAATGTCCTAAGACACCAGCAGCAGCTTTTATATACCCTATGTTAATAAGACTCTTTTTTTATTTATTATGTATGTGTGTGTGGGGGGGGTGTTATTCAGGTCTGTGAATGCCTGTGAGTGTGCAGGCGGGCATGCTGAAGCAGGGTGTCTTTTTCTGTGGCTCTTCACTTTACTGCTTTGAGACAGGGTCTCACGGTTAATGGGAAGTTCATAGCATCAGCTAGGCTGGCTGGCCACAGCTCTCAAGATGTGTTTGTCTCTGCCATGAAATGCTGGGGCCACAGGGCGTGAGCATCCATGACTGCTTTCTATGTGGATGCTGGGGATTCAAGCTCAGGTCCTCTGGCCTGCACAGCAAGTGTTCTCACCTGCCAAGCCATCCAACTCTCTTACTGTTACCAAGAATCCTGGCAGCACCAAGAGGCCCCAGGGAGTGACTGTCCTGTGCCACCTGAGTTTATCAAAGCACACTTGAGATGAGAATGCTTGCACACAGGGTCCCTCTTGGAAGTGGCACAACTGTATACGGAGAGTAACAAAAAAATACGTAAGCCATCTTGCAGACTGTGCCAAAAAAGACGGCACCGCATGCTTTAATATCCTGTGAAGGTTAATACTGGGACATAATCATTTGGAGCAACTTCCGTGTCTTTGTTTCAAATGTTTTCTAGCATTACCCTTTTTTTTAGTTTTTCAAGACAGGGTTTCTCGGTGTAACAGCTCTAGCTGTCCTGGAACTCATTCTGTAGACCAGGCTGGCCTGGAACTCACAGAGATCAGCCTGCCTCTGCCCCCTGAGTGCTGGGATTAAAGGCGTGTGCCACCACCGCCTGGCTCCCTATCCAGTTTTAAAAAGGCTTGTTTTACTCTGCTTCTATTGGGTAAACCCTGTGCCAGTAAATCGCTGGTTCCTTTCCGGTGTACATCTGTAGTAGTTAATAGTGTCACACAGGTAAAGATGTTGCCTAGCACTGAAACGGGAACTGTGTACAAGGCGAGAATCTCGCATCTGAACATCTAAAATTCCCAATATTAGAAAACTTTTAAGGGCCCACATAATGGTACAAGTGGGAAATTTCACACTAGGACTCATATAAACAACCAAAACACAGGTATATTAAAACTATCGTATAAAACTGCCGTCAGGGCATGGGGGCACACGCCTTTAATCCCCGATACTCGAGTGAGACAGAGGCAGGCGGGTCTCTATGAGTACAAGGCCAACCTGGTCTACAGCGCAAGTTCCAGGACAGCTAAGGCTACATAGAGAAACCAGGTCTCGAAAAACAAAAACAAATTCTCTTCAGACTATATGTGTAAGGACTTGAGACCTAACCCCAAGACGCCGCGGGATCTAGGATGTAAACAAGAGTGCACCGCAGAACCTGTGAATTTGCTCAGTCTGTGGGCTTCACCCGGGTGCACAGTGTAACTCTCCAGGCTCTGGAGTTTGCTGAACTCACAAGGCGACTGTGTGGCCCCTCTGGGAAAACGGGGCGTGGCCCAGAGCGCCCAGGCTTCGGCTGCTCGGACCGAACCAGCAACATTAGAGGCCGGGAAAGTTGGTGTCCTGACCTCTCCTAGGCCCTTACCATTTGATGACATTGTGAACCAACGGTAAAAAGGAGTAATTCTCCTCCTTCACGCCTGCGGGGGACTGAGACCGCGGAGCCGGCGGTGGCGGGAGCGCGGCGACCGGTAGAGGCTGAGGCGGCGGCGGCGGCTTGGACTCCGGTAGCAGCTCGGGCGGTGGCTGCAAGGTATCTTCGGCCTGTCTCCCACCCGCCACCCCGGAGGAAGCCATGGTACCAAGCGTGCGGTGGCTGCCGAGAGTCGCGGGATGCTTGCGTCACAGATGTGCGCCCGAGAGACCGGGCGGGAAAAGGCTTTGAGCCTGCGCCCTGGGCGCAGGCGAAATTGTGTTGCTAGGCGACAGGTGTCAGGACAACTAAATTAAGTAGTCAGGAGCAGGGGACCTAGTTCAGTCACCTTTTCCCAGTTCACATGACAGGGAAGGGTCAGAACACCAAAGAGGACCGCCCCCCCCCCATCCCGGGACTGGAAAGAAGAAGGGATGACGCCGGTGAGCCTCCCCGTGAAACTGGGACGGAGGCAACGATCATCAAGATGACAAGGACCTACGCTTCTTTGTGTCATGCCATTCTCCAGGAGGGCCCCTGACTGGTGACAACAAAACACACCATACAAACACATTGTCTCTCCAGGTCCCACAAGGCTACCAAGGGAGAAAGTAATCGTTCTTCAAGTATTTAGTCTGTATCTAGCAGGTGCCAGACTACATATGTTTTTAAGGCTCTAAGATATTGGGCCAAAGTGGAGGGGGGGGTGTACTTCTGATAGGTATTATTCTTCTCAAGGCGACTATAACACGGAAGCTGTGTTATGTATTTCTGGGCAAGGATGACAGAGATCCTGCTCTTGACTAACAAAAGACAAATTAGTAAGGCTATTAACTAGGAGAGGCTGGCTGTCCTCCGTCAACCCCCATGTCAGTAAAGAGAGGCAAAGAGCCCACGTCCTGGAAGCAAAAAGGAACAGGAAGGGGCTGGAGAAATGGCTCAGTTGGTTAAGAAGAGTGCTCACTGCTTTTCTAGAGGACCCGGGTTTGATTCCCAGGACCCACAAGGCAGCTCACACCTATCTGTAACTTCAGTTCCAGGGAATCTGACACCCTCACAGGGACATACATACAGGCAAACACCAATGAACACAAAATAAAAATAAATCATGAAAAAAAGGGAACAGGAATGTGGAAGTCACAGTGGCCAATCCCAAGTAGAGCAGGGATATCTGATTTCAGCCGCCTTGGGCAGGGCTTATGCAGCCAGATCTTCCAGAAATGGAATGCTGGAGGTGTTTTGAGGTTTTTAAGTTATGGGTCTCAGAACTGTTTTCTTCTGAGCTGCGAAGAGTGTCCCAAACAGAGGAAGTGGAGGAAGTGTGGGGAAAAGAATAATTGCAGTGTTGCATAAAGAAACTCAGAAACAAAGTGAAATTTGACAAGGTGAATTCCTTTTGAAAAAATGACCACACCAGAACCCAAACCAAAACAGCAAAAGTACTCAAGAAAATGCCCACTGCCTTTTAGCCCTGACTTAGGTGGAGACTGCATTCCACCCCATTGGTGGGGCACAGTAGCGCCTGCATTACAGGATGGTACGCAAGCTGGAAACTAAGCTGGAGACTTAACACACACGCACACAGAGAGAAATGAGCCATCCTTAATACAAGAATGCCAACTTTATTGTGCTCCAGGGAAGCTTATATAGGGATCCTTAACTGACAGCCACGCCCCAGCTCTCAGGATCTTTCAGCTGCAGGCTCACCAGAACCCACTCCCCTGCCATCAGGATCTCGTGCTCAGAGAAGCTGCAGGCACAGGTAAACAAGTTGTTTACAAGAAACTCAGAGTCTGGTGGTCTGCTGTCCCCAACAGGACACAACGTCACAATATGACATGATGGGCTAGTTACCCAAAAGGGGCAGGGATCCAGGAAATACAAGCCCTTGTGGGACTAAGTGTCTTTGATAGAAAAATGTTTCTCACTGCATGAAACTGTAGGGCTTCCTTCTAACCCAGGACCTCTCCACCCAAGGGGAGGTTCCTAAGTCTTGGCAGAAAATGGAGGTCTGTTGTGCCAGAAGAGAGGAGACACCTCTGGAGACCTCTGAAGGAAAGTACGGTAAGATAGCAGTTATCACTACCACTCTGGAATGAAAGTGACAATAAATAATTAAGACCCTCCTCTAATCCCCTGAGAAACTCTGGGACGGACACTTTTATTCTATTTGAGAAGGAAACTGACATTAACAAGGGTTCTAATAGCAGCCCCAGGATCACAAGGTCACAGAGCTTTCCTGACACCGAGTCTATGGTCTAAAATCTACAGGTAGGTGATCTCAGGTTCTCCTTAATCTGTAACTATAATTCCAAGTGTTAACGTTTTTATGCAGAATTCAAAAAGCAATCTAGTAGCCACCAATAATATCCTCATGATATGTCATCCCCCACAATGTGTTTTATAACTTAATTACAAGCCCCAAATTTGTCATTGGCAGAATGAGGGCATCTCTTTAAAAAACTCAAGTTATAAATAGATATGGCTAAAAAACAAATTGGGAATGTAGGAAGCATGAATAAGTATGGCGCATTGACAGTTTGCCCTAAAAATAGTTAATATAATTAGTGGCAAAGAATAGAGCTGACTTCACAACATTGGAAACAGATGTCAGAAAAATGCTCCCTATTCTGGCTTCATTAAAGCTGAAATTGCTGAAATAAGTGTGTGTCTGTACATCCATGCCGATGAAAGTTAGAAAAGAGGGGTACCACTGAGATACGGAGAGATTGTGTGAGAGGCCTCACCCAGTTAAGCTGCGGCTGGACCTTCTTGGGCAGGTTTACATGGCTTCTCAGGGTACCTTGTTCCATCAGGTCTGTGGCTAAAAGGCCAGGCTTGAGCAGCCTGCCTGCCTGCCTGGTATGACTTTGGACAGTTGCTTAGCTTCACTTAGCTCCATAGCATCATAGGAAATCTGAGTGGGTTTTTTATGTATTGCAATAGCAGAACTGTGTCTCCAAAGTTCGTGTGTGAGAAACATCCCGATGGTCAAGGGTAGCACCTTTATGAGTCATTAGTTGAGTCGCATGGATGAGTTCATGTTACTTTAGAAATGAATTCTCTTGAAGGGACTAGGCTTGCCCTAAGAGCACGTTCTGCCCTCTCTTGTTCTCTAGTCACACAATGCCTATTGTCATATTATGACAGAGCCGTAAGCCCCATGGACAAACATGGCTCCTTAACCTTAGCCTTCTCAGCCTCTGCAGCTGTGCACAAAAATCTCTTCATTATTAATCATCCAGTCTGTGCTTTGCTAGAATACAAAGTGTTCTAATACTTGGGATAATTATCTGTGTGAAGTAATATAAAATGTATTCCCACTTGCATGTGGGGCGTTCTTCCTTTTCCTGTTAGCAAAACCTAGATTGGCAAAAGATTAAAATATCATCAGAGGCTCAGGGGTTACAAGCACTGGCTGTTCCTCCAGAGGACCTTGGTTTGATTCCGAGCATCCACTTGGGCAGTTCACAGCTGTGTGTCACCCCAGTTCTGGGAGACATGATGCGCTCTTCCAGCATCCACTGTCACGAGGCTTGCAAATGATGCACAAACACACAGTAGGCAAGACACCATGAAATGAAAGATAGAATAAATTGTAAATAAAATGAAAAGACACCCAAAGTTAATGCTCCTAAAACATCATCTTAATTTATTAACTAAGATTTCATTTTTTTAATATTTATTTTTATTTCATTTACATTGGTGCTTTTTCTACATGCATGTCTGTGTGAAGATTCTAGATCCTCTGGAACTGGAGTTACAGACAGTTGTGAGCAGCCATGTGAGTGCTGGGAATTGAACCTAGCTCCTCTGGAAGAACAGCCAGTACTCTTAACCACTGAGCCTTCTCTCCAGCCCCGTTAGCACTCTCCTGTAGAAATGCCGCATGCACCACAGATGGAAGGTACAGGGTCTTTCAGTTCAGCAGTCTAGAAACAAAAAACAAGTGAAGTCAATAGCGTATTTTGTTTATCGTAGTATTAAAAACTATTATCATTTCAACAAAAAACGCTAAAAATCATTACTAAGGTGCTTATCCTATTTATCACACTGTCTTTGAAATCTGCGGTGTATTTTCTACCCATGTCCCATCTCCCTTTGAACCAGCCACATTTCAAAAGATCTGTAACGAAACGTGGCAAGTGGTGCCCCCACTGGGTGGTGCACACATACCAAAGACATGGCCACAGGCAGAGTTCACCATCACAGTAGCAGAATTGGTGGAAGAACCAAGTGGCACAAAAGTGTTCCCTAAGCAGTGTGTTACAACCAAGTCTGTACTGCCCCCCGAAACACGTCTGGGCAAAGCACATCTGACTTCAAAGGGAAAAGACTGGTTTTGCCACACATGTTCGGGGGTTTAGAGCAGCCACTCACAAACTGTAGCTCATGGCCCCCAAGGACCATTGGAAAACACAGATATTTACATTATGATTCATAACAGTAGGAAAATTACAGTTATGAAGTAGCAATAATAATAATTTTATGGCTGGCAGTTGGTGGCACACGCCTTTCATCCCAGCACTCGGGAGACAGAGGCAGTTGAGTCTCTATGAGTTAAGGCCAGCCTGTTCTACATAGTGAATTCCAGAACAGCCAGGGCTACAGAGAAATTCTGTCTCAAAAAAGCCAAAATAATAATAGTAATAACAGCTATTTTTTGTTTTTTTCAAGGTAGGGTTTCTCTGTGTAATAGCCCTAGCTGTCCTGGAACTAGCTCTTGTAGACCAGACTGACCTCTAACCCACAGAGATCCGCCTGCCTCTGCCTCCCGAGTGCTGGGATTAAAGGCGTGCGCCACCACCGCCCAGCAACTATTATTTTTTACAGTAGGGGTCACCATGGCATGGGGACCTGTGTTAAAGGGTCCCAGGATCAGGAGGTTGAGAACGGCTGTGTTAGAGGGTGACCAATTGGCCCTCTTGCCTTAGGGGCAGCTGTGAGACAAGGAACGCTACAGGGTGTAGCAAAACAGTCACCTGATGGCCAAAATGCAAAGGTGAGAAAAGAGGAAGATGGGACCAAGGGCTCACAATCACCCCTTTAAGGGAACTACTCCAGGGGCCAGAAGGCCTCCCATTAAAGCATCTGTCTATATAGCACCAGGGGCTGGGAGCTAAGCTTTTAACACATGGGCCTCGAGGGCACATTTATCCAACCCATAGCATTATGTAAATGTTTATGATATGAAAAATTACACCACATATTATCCCTAGACACAGGCATGTGTGTGTGTGTGTGTGTGTGTGTGTGTGTACGTGTGCGCGCATTGAAAAAAGGAACTGAAGGAGCCACCCCCACCCACTAAAGGGACAGAGAATTGGAATTCGGTACATAGGGCAGGCACAGCAATATTTGTTGTAGTAGTTTGTTTCTTTCATAAGTTGCAAGGGGAGGGTCTGGAGGACCCAACTTCAATTCCCAGCACCCATAATCATCTAAGGCTCTCTTCTGACCTCCTTGAGCACCCACATGCATGGGTATACGCAGAAACAGAGGTACACTCACATCCACAAAAATAAATTATATGGGGACTTAGCCTACAGCCTGTGACAAGTTAGCCTGCCTTCCTGCACCTCCGTTTCTCTTCTGCAGATGGACATAAGAGCACTGCTGCTTTAAAGCTGCTATACCAATTACTGGAGCAAGTGTTTGCAGCTACGTGATTAGTGCTAGGTGCACAGCGAAGTTCTTTTCAGCTTCAAACAGCCTCATTGAGAGGAAAGGAAACCAAACCCAGACTCGAATGTTCAAAGAGCTGCATCCAAATACCTAAGAGTTTGCTTGTGTTATCCCAAAACACTCTTGTCTCCCTCAGATGCCATCAGCACGTGATGAGGGCTTCTTTAACTGAGCGTGTTCCTACCCGTGATTCCTTTTTTCCTATTTTTTTTATCCTGATATGTTGGGCAGGTGGAGAAAGCCTTGCTTTTTGTGAAGCATTTTTAAGCAATCATAGCTCAAGTGAGAGGTAGTTCTATGTGTGTCGAGTTGACCTGTAATCTGTGAGCTGTTGCTGATCCTTGGATGAATTGTTTGCCCCAGCCCACCCAGCCTCCTTGATAGTTTTCTTCCTTTCTGTTCCTCTCAGTCACTTCCCCTTACCAAAGAGACTCCACCATCCTGACGTCCCCAGAAGCCCTCGTGTGCGCGTCATTCAGCACAGAAAATCAGACTCTATTTCTATTAGACTCAGAAAATGTTCTTTTAGTCCCTTGCTCTCCTTTTTGCTATTTTTCATCCAGTTTCCCTGCATTTCACCAAACAGCTTTTAGTAGAACTCAAGCAATACCGTTCCTTCCAGGAACCAGCTTCGTCTAAAGTGGTTTGTTATTGTTCTGAGGTCATACTCCTGAGGGTTTTTTTTTTTTTTTTACCAACTCATTTTCATTCAAATCATTGGTTAGCCAAGCCTTTTTTCCCTGGATGCTAACTGCTCCAAAGCTTCAGCCTCCATTCCTTCTGTTAACCCTTAAAGAAACAACCACCCTTCTCTAGTTGTCTTTTCTCGCTTGTCACCCCACCCCCACCCCCGCCCTGTTGGAATCCTGTAACTTTGCCCTGGACCCTCAGCTCCAGTTTTGAAACAACAGAGCACATGCTCACATGGAGGAGCTTTAAACCCCCAGCTGCTCAAAACGTGAATTCTAACCTAAAACCAAAACTGATGGTGCAAGAGGAACGGCGAAGGGTGAGGGCACAGGGAGCACCCCGCAGGTACCAAGGTGGTCGGCCCTGTGGCTAGGTGGTCAGACTCCTGGGATAGGAGGGAAGACCATGGGTGTTCAGTGTGTATCTCTAAAGCTATAGAACTGAAAGGAAGGCTGAGATGCGCCTGCCTCAGGCTCTCACCTCCTTCTGAAGCTTCCTTGAACACACAGCCTTCCAGCTTGGCAAGCCCCACCCCACCCCTGTACCCCTGCTCCCAGCCACTGTGCACCTGCCTGCCTGAAAGGACAGGATGCTTCACAGCCCTCTTGCCACACCGTCACTGTTTCGTTCTTTGTGTACGAGTGCCACACAGAGCATGGAGAGAGCGGTGCCCTGCCTTTGCCTGCCTTCCTCCCTTCCTCTTTCCTTACTTCCCTCTCCTTCCTCCTTCCTGCTTCTTCATGAGAAGAAACTCAAAGTAATATAATTCTGTCGTAAAGGATATACTAATAGATTTGCTTAGGAGATAGTAAACCGCACAAAGTAGAATTCAGCTAAGGGAACATTGTCTCCAAAATACCCCAAAGGTAAAGTAGTGTGTTCATCAGACCTGTTAGAAATAAACAAAATTAGGATGCTAAGCTGTAAATGTTTGTTCACTGGGATTGACCAACTATTAGGCTCATCCTATATCAAAGAACCTGCCTCAAAAGGGCAGCCTAAGTGTGCAATGCGGGGTCACAACCACCATTGAGTCCTGGTCTGTTGTGGACTATTACTTTAACTAGGCAAAGGCGTGTTACATTTGTTTATGCTGTGGACTATTACTGTAACTGTGTAAAGGTGTGTCACATTTGTTTATCTGTGGAATATTTAACAGTGCAAAGGTGTGTTACTTTTGTTTATCTGTGGAATATTTCTTTAACAGTG
>NC_022014.1:38611039-38631749 GCF_000317375.1 Microtus ochrogaster
ATGGAATATTTCTTTAACAGTGTAAAAGTGTGTTACTTTTGTTTATGCTGTGGACTATTACTGTAACAGTGCAAAGGTGTGTCACATTTGTTTATCTGTGGACTATTTCTTTAACAGTGTAAAAGTGTGTTACTTTTGTTTATGCTGCATTAGTTTAATTATGTAAAGATGTGCTGCTATTGCACCTTGCCTGCCTAGGGCACCTGACTGGTCTAATAAAAAGCTAAATGGCCAGTAGCCAGGCAGAAGAGGGATAGGTGGGGGCTGGTGGGCAGAGAGAATAAGTAGGAGGAGAAATAAGTAGTAGGTTAGAGAGAGAAGAAGAAAATGAAGGAGAAAGACAGGGACACACCCAGGATCAGAAGTCAGACAGCTGCTAACTAGACATGAGAAGAAGTAAAAGACAGACATACAGAAGAAAAGAAAGATTAAAATGTAGCAAAAAAAATACTACGCAAAATGTAGATGAAGAGAAAGAGGTTAAGTTATATAAGCTAGTGGGACAAGCATACGATAAAGCCAAGCATTCATAACTAATAAGTAGTCCCCATGTCATGATTTGCAAGCTGGTTGGTAGCTCAAAAGAAAAAGTCTGGAACATTTGGTGTTGAACTTGGAGTCTGAATTTCCGCATAGGGCCCGAGATAGCTTTTCCTTTATTATCTCTAAATGCATGGAGGTGTTTCTCACTGGAAATTATATTATTTTGTCACAGTCTTCCCCTCCTTTCCTTTTGCTCTCTCAGCCCCTCCTCACTTTCCCCCTTCCCTCTCTCCCTTCAGGGTACAGGCTTGCTACAGATCCCAGGGTAGCTTGAACTTTCATCCTCCTCCCTCAAGCCTTCCCAACCGCTAGACTCCCAGGCATGTGACGCCTGGCCTGCTGAGAGAGTTTTATGTAGGCTTACTTCCTCCTCACACACTCTGAACTGTCTGGACTTCTGGTCGGGGCTGGGGTGGGCTAGAGACCGTAGGAGATGACCCCTCTCTACCACTCACCTTTCACCTCCTTCTGCCCCAGGAGCCATGACTCCTTTGCCCTTCAGCACAGTTTGCTGCTTTCCGCTGATTGCCTCTTCTTCTCTCTAGATGAGCTGCTTGCTCTAAGGTGTGGGGACAGTGAGTGACACACGCAGGGAAGCAGAAGGGACAGGCACGAGGCTTGAGAGCAGCTGGAGCTGGCACTGGCCAGCCATTGGGTAGAGCTAGGCACCCCTATCGCACCTCACTGTGCTCCACAGGGCTCCGGATGAGGACACTACCGTCCCTTGGCCTGTCCTTCTCCAGGGCCACTCTCTTGAGGCCCACTGGGGACACAAACACCCTTTTGCTATTTCTGTGAAAATGCCACTGAGGTAAACCAATGGCCGAGAAAGCCCTAGCTAGAGTCTGGCTACCTTCTACCTAAAGGTTGAATCCTAGGCCAAATAGTGTACCTGGGAGAAGGGTGTACCCTCTGCTGACCCCTCGGCACTCAGTTCCCAGCCAGGCCAGTCCTTGCTTGTAGAGGGAGCGGAGGGAGGGAGTGACAAAAGGAGGTGTCTCTGAGGAGACTGTGGGGCTAGGCATGCCTGGAAACCCATCTCTCCTGCAGATGAAGAGGCCAAAGCCCTAAAGACTAAATGAGTCACCCAAGGTCATGCAGTCTACAGAGAAAGGGCAGGCATGGAAAGAGGACACCTGCATAATCCTGCCCTTGGATGAAGCCTTGCACAGATGGTGTCCAGGAAACCGGTGCCGTTTCCAAACTGAACACTTCCTCCCAGCCTCTTTTTCGTTTTCAGAATATTTTTATTTTCCTAGAATTACATACAATGTATTTTGATTATATTCACCTGCCTCCCCCAACTCCTCTCAGACCCACCCCACCACCTCCCTACCAACCAAATTCCATGTTTTCTCTCTCTCTCTTCTCTCCTCTTCTCCTCTCTCTCTCTCTCTCTCTCTCTCTCTCTCTCTCTCTCTCTCTCTCTCTCTCTCTCTCCCTACCCATTGAGTCTAGTTTGGGGTGCCCAAATACTGTTGTGCATGGAGCCTGGTGGAACTTCTAGGAGTTGCACCTTCAAAGAAAACTGACTCCTTTTTCCAGCAGCCATTGGCTGCCAATAGCTCCTCAGCTAGGACTGGGATTTGTTGCCCTCCATGTGTCTCCCTGGCCTCTCAACTCATCTTAATTTTGCAGGAAATGTATGTTGTTGGTTTTCCTTCTTTGAAAAAAAAAAAAAGGACTAGTACGAGCAGTGAGAAGAGTTTCCGCCAGCCTGCAGTCAGCTCGCACTGGGGTTGTGGATGTCTTGAGCATCTAGGTGGCCTTGGTGACAGTTGGCAAGGGGGACTCTTATGTAATCACCTGGCCAGGGATGACTGCAACAGCAAAGGCTAAGAAAGTGTGTGAAGAGCCATCCTCAATGCAGGGAGTGGAGTCGCTTCCTGCCTGGGAAATTTACCACAGCCGAGCATAGGGCCATGGTGGCAGTCCGTCTTCCGGGAGCACTCTAAAAGCTAGCCCTGGTTATGTGCTCCTGCAGGACAGCTTCCTCCAGGTTGGCTCTGGACTGTACATTGGGGTTGACCGTGTGGTTACGGTCTGATGCATCTCCCACCACGGTGGAACACTGATCCTAACTTTCAAGGCTACGGCCTTAGGGGAGGGAATTGGTCAAGGTGGTACAGCCCTCAATCTGGGATTAGCATGACTGATCATGGGTGTTGTTTGGCCTCATGAGGCATGAGGCCCACTGTAACTTCCTAAGCCTAACTTGAGTTTGGTGAGGCCTAGGGTAACTTCCTGGGCCCAGCTCAAGTTTGGAGACCTTTCTCTGGCTACCCAGCCGCTAACATGGCAGAATATTATTGGCCCTTGTTCTTTGCTCAGCCTTGGCCCATCCCAGGCTTCTCTACTCCCATTACAACCCTTTATAAGTCCCTGCTTGATACCATCAAACAAAATCCTGCTTTGACAGACTCCCAACTCAGTGGATCTGTTTCTCACAGGTGCCCAAGCTGGGAAGGCTAAGTAGTGACCCTCACCATCCCGTTCAGCCCCAGGGAGAGTCCTGCAGGTCTGTCTCTACCCCCACTCTTTCTGCCAGAGAACCCAGCCAGGGGCAGGGTGTTAGCTATCAACTTGACTGGAATCCCCAAGGAGATAGCCCTCTGAGCATTATCTGTGGGGGATTATAGTGATTGTGTTCACTGAGGTGGCAAGACCTTCCCACTGTGGGCGGCCATTCTCTGGATGGGATCCTGGACTGTATACGTGGAGAAAGAGAACTGAGTACCAGCATACATTCACGTTTCTTTCTTTCTTTTTTCTTTTCTTTGCTTTGCTTTTCTTTGTGTTTTTTGAGACAGGGTTTCTCTGTATAACAGCCCTGGCTGTCCTGGAACTATCAGCTCTTATAGACCAGGCTGGCCTCGAATTCAGAGATCCGCCTGCTTCTGCCTCCCAAGTTGTACAGTTCACCTGTACTACATGTACTATGGTACTACCCCCATAGTGCACTACAGGAAGGTTTGCGAGTGTCAGGTAAGGGCCTAAAGATTTAAAGACACACACAGAGAGAAAGAGACAGAAACAGAGGTCGTCCTTGAAACAAGAATGCCCCCTTTATTGTGTTTAGGGGCAGCTTATATAGTGCTCTGGCCACGCCCAGCTTTCGGGATCTTTCAGCTGCAGGCCCACCAGAAACCACACCCCTGCCAGCAGGGTTTCGTGCTCAGAGCAGCTGCAAACACAGGAAAACAAGTTGTTTTGCTCAGAACAGCTGCAAGCATAACAAGTTTTTTACAGGAAATTCAGGGTCTGGTAGTCTGGAGTCCCCAACAGTGACAACAGCAGCTACTACAGGCTATGGTGATCCTAAAGTCTCTCTCGGCCAGAGTGACCCCACCAGGCAGGGCACTGACTGACTGGGCCGAGGCCACATGCCTTCTGCTGCCCCTGGGAGAAAGCTTGCCACTCTCTCCACAAACTCCTGGGCGCGGTTCCTGGCACTGCCGCTACCTTCTGGGTTTCTCCATGAGCACTCACAGCAGTCGGCTGCCTCCCTCACAAAGCTCTGCTCCAGCCGCCTTCTGGCCTGAGTTGTGCTTGCTCCGGGTTTGTATGGGGAGCAGAGCAGGACTCCGAACCAAGCACGCTGCTGCCGCCTTCCTCTGCTGCCTCAGTTGTTGCCCATAATGCTCCTCCTCCCCTGCAACTTCCAGTAGGGAATTTGGGCGTACTTCTCTCTCTAAACTACTCCCTGCTGTTTATTGGGTGAAGTATGTTTGTGGGCCCTTCATGGTGACCTTCAGGGGTCGGCTCTCATCTCCAGTCAAAAAAGAAAACACAACAACATACATCTGTGCACATGCCATCTTTTCAAGGCCTCCAATTCACCCTCCCGCCTCCTCTTTATTACTTTTATTACTTTCCTGCTGGCCAGCCTTCTAGAGGGCATCCCTCAGAGAACCTTTAGTTCCCAATCTCAGCAGTGCCTGGAACCGCTATCAGGCAAGAGCCTGGGGATTGAAATGCATATGGCCATCTTCAATCCAACCTCACCATTCCCGAGGGTGATCTCTCAGTGTCTCCCTAGTTCCCGATCTTGCTGGGGCCTCCATTTGTACCTTCTGCCTGTACTACATGCACTAGGGTACTACACCTGTAGTGTGGTGCCTGCCCTACAAGATGGTTCATGAGTCTCGGGCAAGGGCCTGAAGATTTAAACACACAAAGACACACAGACAGAGACACAGGTCATCCTTGAAACAAGAGCACCCCCTTTATTGTGCTCAGGGCAGCTCCTATATAGTGCTCTGGCCATGCCCCAGCTCTCGGGATCTTTCAGCTGCAGACTCATCAGAACCCACTCCCCTGCCATCAGGGTCTCATGTTTAGAGCAGCTGCATCCTGCTCAGAGCAGAGGAAAACAAGTTGTTTACAAGAAATTCAGGGTCTGGTGGTCTGCAGTCCCCAACACCGGGTGCTGGAATAAGAGGAATGAACCACCATCACCACCCCCTGCTGGGGCATTTACATTTCTATCTCCTGATTGTGAATGTGATGTGAGTGGCTACATCAATCTCCTGCCACCTCCAGAGCCTTTCTCACCATGAAGGACGGAACCCTTGAACTGTAACCTGGAATAAACCCCTTTTCCTTCCCTTTAAGTTGCTTTGGTCAGAATATCCTATCATAGCAACAGGTATCGAGGGAGTGTCCATACACACACAGCAGGTGGGCTAGACTGTCAGCCTTCATTCAGAGCTGTGAGCAACAAAAGTTACTGTTCATGGGCACACACAGCCCGTGCCCCTTCTGTCACAGCAGGGCACACAGCTAAGGGTAATTCACATACAAGTTGGGGAAGGAAAGAGAGGAGTCGGAGTCGGGAAGCCACTGGGGAAGCCAGTGAAGGTCAGCTCCTGGAGAGCACTGGGTTGGGACAGGCTCCCTAAGCACGAATCAGGAGGAGCAGTTACAAGGCACACATCTGCCAGACATGGCTGGTGACTGTGCTAACCATCTGTGCTCAGTGTAACAAGTAGCTGAGGACCAGCTCCAGTGTAGGAAAGACTTGTCTTGGCTACGGCTTCCAGGTCACAGGCTTAGGCTGTCACAGGAGCCACATGGACTGGAAGAACCTGCTCACTTCATGGTAGCTGGGAAGCAGAGAGGAAGAAATGGAGTCTCAGTGTCACCTTAAAAGAGCGCATGGATGACTTAAGCTTTTCTCACAGGGTGACCCCTAGCACATCACAAGCCATTGTCATGTGAGCCTTCTCCCTTCTCCTCCTCCTTCCTTCCTCTCTCCTCCCTCTTCCCCCAGCCTTCTCCTCTCCTCATCCCCCTCCCCTCCTCTTCTTCCTTTCCTTTCTTCCCTTTCCTCTTTCCTTTTCTTCCCCCACCTCCTGCTCCTCGTTGTGTGACAAGACTTTTCTTGAGGAGAAACACATCTGCTCAGCCCAGACCGGGAGCCACAACAAACCAAAGTACAGATACCACCGAAGTCCAGCTTGGTGAACCAATGGGTTCTATTGGGGCCACTGGGTTGCAGGAGCAGAGCCTGGAGTTCACTACACAGCCTGCAGGCAGCTCAACAGTTAGAGTGTCCTTTCCAAGTGACTCAGATGGACTGGGCTGGTCTCAAGTCGTCTTTGCCGCTGAGGCTTGTCTGAGAGTGACTCTGTAGTCTCTATTGTTTACTCTTAGAAGGGAGGGGCCTGTCGAATCTGGTCACTTTTGGGTACTTTCTGAAGCTGTTTTGAGTTTCCTTCTGTCTAAAGGAGCTTCCCTGGGAGATAGAATGTTTCAATCTCAGGAGAAACTGCTACACAATCCGACTTCTCCTCTACCCTCCATATCCTCCCTTCCCCTCTATCCCCTCCCCTCCTCTCCTCTCCCCTTCTCTCCCATCACCTCTTCTTCACGTTTTCACAACTCTTTTCCTACACTTACATATGTCAGCATTTGACATCACACATGACCAGACTCATCACTTCACATAGGTGATCTGGCCCTTGCCTCGGGGATGAGAGGTCAAGACATCAGCCCCTGCTCTGTGCTAAGCCTTGTTCTCCTGTGCTGGGGTATGGGTGAGGGCATACGAGGAGTTGGATCTGCCAAGAAAACATCCCATGAATGGCAAGCCTGGATGGTGGCAGCCAAGACGCCATCTTTCAGGAGCAGCTGTTTGCTCTCCCTCATCGTGTCCACGGTCAGGTGCTCCCTAGTCTGGTCTAATGGCGAGGACCTTGCCCAGGAGCCCAGCCAGCTGGGCCTCCTGTATGAACACCAGCAGGAACAAGCTCCCAGGACAGGGAAGCTGATTTCTTCAGTGACACAGGAACAGCGGGAGAGAAGCATCTGCAGCAAGCAAGGCCATCCCAGATGGCAGGGGCAGCCAAGCCACTTTAGGGCTGACTCGGCTTAGCTGAAGGATCTCAGAGCAACATGGATGACAAAATAAAACCCTCCAACATCTAAAGCCGTGATCCAAATCCCAGGCTCGCCCCAGCCAATGCCAAGGACACCGTGCAAGCCCGGTGCACTTGACAGCAACTGCAGAAGCCAGAGGCTCACAGAGCCCGAGCCAAGGCATGACCTTAAATCTTCCTCCTGACAACCTTTACAGACACATGGGCTCCCCAAAGCGTCCCCAGCATTGCAGGATAGCGGCGCTGCCATCATCCTCACACCTGTCACTCAAGAGCACTTTCCAAAAACCCTCCCAGACACTGCTGCTCCTGAGACAGGGTTGCTGGTGCGGATGTGTTGAGGGGAGCAGATGGCAGAGAGAGATTTAAACACTCCATAGCACAATGGGGTGTTTCTGGCTTTTCTTTATCAAAGATCATCTGTGCCTGACATACTTTATCCACCTCCGCTCGGGTTCCAGACAAAGACACACAGTGACAGAATGGGAACAAGCCGTGGCCATCACACTCACCCTGGCTCATGACTAGACTAGAGGTGGCCAGAGGACCTATCATTAGGGACAGAAATCAGTGGAAGGGCACCTGCACGATTTCCATTTTTCAGGGGGAAAAAATGTAGAAAGCCATGACAGGGGCTGCTACATCCTCCCTTTTCTTTCCCCATGGAATGTGTAAGTGGCGACCAGAGGACATGCAGTCATACTGAGACCATGAAGTGACAAACAGGCCCCCTCCATGCTAGGTGGGATTTCCATTTTGTAAGCCTTTTTGCGATCCCATTTCGGTCTCCTAAACAAAAATGAAAAATTATCTATTATCGGTGATCTCATTGGCCAAAGGAAAAAAGAATTCAGCTTTGAAAATTAACCCATACACATACACAAGTTTCATTCAGCACTCTGTGTGAGTCACTACTGGCAAGACTCTCAGGCCCAGATCTAAGAGCGTGTTTTGTGTGATGACTGGTGGAAGGGCATGCCAGAGAAGGGGCTGATTGATTGGTGGAAGGAAGGGCAGGCCAAAGAAAGGGGCTGATTGGTGGAAGGGCAGGCCAGAGAAAGGACTTTGACAGCCTTGCCTGTCTGTTTAGATGGGGCAGGTGACAGACCAGTCTTGCTGTCCTCCTAGCCTGATTTTGTCACTGGCTGAACAAGCAGCAAGCCCCACAGGCCAGCCCTCACCACTGGGTGTGAAGGCTGGGCTCTTGTCTCTCCCTGGTCACACTTGAAGCTTTTTTGTTTTCCTGGAAATGGGTACCTTGGTGAATCCCTGGGGTGTGGGCAGAAAATGCAAGCCTCTACTGCAGGATGGCGGCAGGTGTGTGTGCTGAGGACCCAAGAAGGGCTGTGAAGGTCGCCTCACACACTCACACACTGTTTCAGAGACGTCTGAATACTGCTCCCAACAGCTCAAATGGCCAAACATGAGTAAGGGAAGGTCAGAACTGATGCTCAAGGGCAGAGCTTGTGTTATTTTCCTGGAATTAAGATCAAGATTTTTAAAAGAAAAAAGTTTTTAAATTAAATAGCCACAACAAAAAAAAGAAAAGAAAAGAAAAGAAATAAATCAAGGACCAAACGGTGGTGGCACACATCTTTAATTCCAGCACTCAGGAGGCAGAGGTCGAGGCAGGTGGATCTTTGTGAGTTCAAGGCCAGGCTGGTCTACAGAGTGAGTTCCAGGATGGCTAAGGCTACACTGAGAAACCCTGTCCCGGAAAATAATAAAGTAATCCTTTAAAAATCCTAAACAGCTTCAGGATTATCAAAACTGTAAATTTTAAAATGAGAAAATAAAGTTCAGACCAGTAGAAGGGGGCAGAGAGACAGATAAACACATAGAGGCAGGGGTGGGGGGAGGCAGAGACAGACAGACACATAGAGAGCCAGGCAGGTAGGCAGGAAGATAGACACACATGGGTGGGGGACTAACCCTGATCAAAAGTAAGATGTGTGTGTGTGTATGTGTGTGTGCACGTGTGTACGTGTGTGTATGTGTGTATGTGTGTGCATGTGTGTATGTGTGTATGTGTGTGTATGTGTGCACCTGTGTGTGTGTATAAGACAAATTTACTATCCCCAAGCCACATCCCCAGCTCTTAACTCTGCTTTTGATAGATTGTCCCTAACTATCCCTGATGCTGTGATGTAGCAATTGCCTTTGAACCCTTGTTCCCATGGAGACCACACACTGGGACAAAGGTGCATGCTGTTTGGCTCAATAAATGCTATAAAAAACTTGGTCCTTAGGGCTGGAGTGACGATGGCTTAGTGGTTAAGAGCACTGGCTGCTTTTTCAGGGGACCTGGGTTCAATTCCCAGCACCCACAAGGAGGTTCACAACTAACTATTTGTAACTCCAGTTCCAGGGGATCTGATGCCCATTCCAGGGCATCAGGCATGCACATGGTACACAGATGTACAGCAGGAACACACACAAAACAAGCAAAAAACCTTCCCTTCTGTTCTTGAACTCCATGAAAATATCCCAAGTTGCCATGGAAACTGGCTCTGCGGACACAGGCCTGCCATCTAGTGCTAAGTGGGCCATGCCTGGGTGAGTATGGACGGTGATACCCTGCTAGAATGCTGAGTCAGGTTGCCAGTAGCAGGATTAATGCTATCACCCAATCATGCCATCCTGTGAGTCTTTATCTGTGTGTCACTGTGCGTATATGACACGTGCCTGCCAGTGTCCATGGAGGCCTGAACCAGGATCCCCTGGAGCTGGAGTTATAGTTTGTGTGAGTCACCAGATATGGGTCCCGGGAGCTGAACTCAGATGTTCAGGACACTCTTAGTCACAGAGTCATCCCTCCAGCAGCTGACACGATCCTCTGGAACACAAGCGTCAGGATGATGATGTTAGATCTCCTCCACAGGGGAGGGGAGAAGCTCTTTGTCATGGCTCCCTTTCTGGTGGTGCCCGAGTCATGGTTGCCTGAAAGACTATGCGTAGCTGTGCCACAACCATGAGGAACAGTGGCAGACTTTTCCATCTCTGTGGTCAACCTCAGAGGGTCAACTTCAGAGGAGGGAGGTTTGTTTTGGTTCCTGGTTTCAGAGGCTTTAGTCCAGGGTCACTTGGCATTGGTTTTCTGAGCCCATGTTAAGGCACAGGATCATGGCAGGAACCTGAGTGAGGAATATTGTTAGCTGGATGGTCAAGGCAGGAAGATTGGAAGTTCAAGGCGTGAATAGCAAGTCCAAGGCTGGACTAGACGCCTTAAGGAGACCTTGTCTGAAGGTAAAAACAAACAAACAAACAAACAAACAAAACCAGGAATATACACAGCTCAGTGGTTGGGTACTTTTCTGGCATAGGTACGGCTTGGGTTCAATTCCCAGTACTGCCAGGGAGGGGGGAGGGAGAGAGGTAGGGAAAGAGGGAGAAGGATAGAGAAAAAGGCAGGGAGACAGAAAGAGGGAAGCGGGAGGGAAGGAGATGGGTAAGGGAGAGAGAGGGAGGGAGGGGAAGGGAGGGAGAAGGGAGAAAGTCCTACTGTCCACTAGTGAATGTCCACTGACTCTTGGAAACTCAAAAGATGCATGTATGAGGGCATTAGCTGTACCAAAGAAGGAAGTCCTGTCCTGTGCTTGAGGTGGTCCTCACTCGAATGGTCCCCACACACGAGGCATCTGAAGAGCTCAAGTTCACAGGGTCAGAAAGAAGAGCGCTGGTTACCAGGGCCCAAGGGGAGATGGAGAATGTTTAATGAGTCCAGAGTTCAGATCTGCAAGATGCAGTCCTGAGATCTGTTCCACAGTGATGTGAGCCAGCTCTACGCTATTGCCCTATACCTAAAAATAGCCCAGAAGGCACGGTTTACATCTAAACAGTTCCACAAAGGCTTGATCCTCAGCCTGGCCCTCCTGGGGGTGGTGGAAACTTTAGCAGGTGGTGTCTCCAGTCACTGTAGATTGTGGGGCTCTGATCTCGTCTTCTGTTTGGCTCTGTAGCCAGGAGCTGAGTGGCTTTGGCCTGGTGCTCCCACGAGGATGTGCCACCTCGCCTCAGGCTTAACAGCAGTGGGCTGCCAGATCACAGGCTGAAATTCCAGAGCCGTAAGCCCACAGTGGCTCAGGCATTTGTATCATGACAGCGCTGAGTGACCCAGACTAGCTAAATGAAAATAAAGCAAGACAACCTCTCCCTGGCTCTCTCGGGACCCTCCCTCTGAGAACCTGAGAGCTGTAAGTGCAGGGACCACCCGGCAGAGAACGTCACACTCATCCCATGGCTTCCGAGTGGCCATGCACCTGGAGTCCAAGAAACCAGATGCTGGAGGCAGGACGGCCACCAGTACTTTAATCTGTGAGACTTCCCAGCTGGATCAGGTTATAATGGGGCAGACAAACCAACCCTTTCTGCCTATCTCAGCACCGGCACCCTGAAGCACAGGAAATGGACCTCCACAGCCACCCTCAGCGCGCTGTGTTGCCGGCAACAGCAGGTAGAACAGGTGTTGAAGTCATTTCTACACAAGGTTATTCTTTGCCGAGTCTGCCTGAGACATTCTGGAACAGGCCGACAGAAAGGGCTGCTTTCCACACAGTCTCCTGGCAGGTGCAAGTCGTGGGTTGTGTCTGCAGCTCTGTTCCCCACAATGCAAACAGCCACAACTCTCAAAATTCTTTTTTCTGGCCTGTCTTAGGGTTTCTGCTGCTGTGAAGAGACACCATGACCACCGCAGCTCTTATAAAGGAAAAACATTTAGTTGAGGTGGCTTACATTTTCAGAGGTTCAGTCTGTTATCATCATGGTGAGACTTGGTGGCATGCAGGCAAACATGGTGCTGGAGAAGGAGCTGAGCATCCTACATCTTGACCCACAGGCAACAACAGGAAGTGAACTATCTCACTGGGAGTAGCTTGAGCATAGGAGATCTCAAAGCCCACCACCACAGTAATACATTTCCTCCAACAAGGCCACACCTCCTAACAGCACCTCTCCCTATGAGCTTATGGGCACCAATTATATTCAAACAACCACATGGCTCATGCCAGTTTCTGCCCAGGTGTACAGGATTGCCTGGAGAGAAAGGCCATCACTAGCTTATCTCTTCCCTTGCTGTAGCCCCATTGCATTAGGTAGGGGGATAGCTTTTCATTTAAATACACTTTCCCAGGGGTTTTCTCAATGGAGGAACGGGTACAGGGGGCAGGAAGAGAAGCTAGGCAGCTATGGAGGGTGACTTCAGAAGACTCCCATCTTGTCTGTGTCTGTCATGGCGTTTTATAAGCATCCTTTTTCCTCTTCAAAGAGGTGGGCCTCCTGGAACTTCTGTGGTCACTCTGCACTGAACTGGAACATTCTCCCACAATTCCCACAACAATGCTACAGGGTCGGGGTATGTGTGCATGTGTGTGAACACATGTGTGCCTGTATGCTTGCCCATCTGCCTGTGTACACACATGTGTGCCTTATGCTTGCCCATCTGCATGTGTACCCATATGTACACATGTGTGTATGTTTACCCATCTGCATGTGTGTGCACACATGTGTGCCTGTATGCTTGCCCATCTGCATGTGTGTACACATGTATGTATGCTTGCCCATCTGCATGTGTGTGCACACGTGTGTGCCTGTATGCTTGCCCGCTGCATGTGTGTGCACATATGTACACATGTGAGTATGCTTGCCCATCTGCATGTGTGTACACATGTGAGTATGCTTGCCTGTCTGCATGTGTGTGCACACATGTGTGCCTATATGCTTGCCCGTCTGCATGTGTGTACACATATGTACACATGTGAGTATGCTTGTCCGTCTACATGTGTGTACACATATGTACACATGTGAGTATGCTTGCCCGTCTGCATGTGTGTGCACACATGTGTGCCTATATGCTTGCCCGTCGGCATGTGTGTACACATACATACACATGTGAGTGATGATCTTGGCTCTCCAGTGGAAGCCTGGGGTTGGAGGGACAGATATCAGTGACCCAGCTCTGGTCATATGACAGCTTAGTGGGCACTGGCTTCTCCCCAACACATGCTAGTGATTTGCCATGACGTCAATGTTCAGCTCTCAGTTTCTAGGTCTGGCCACAGCTATGATTCCAGATTTTTCTGGCGGAGGAGAGAGCACAGCCAGATGGAGTCCTGTCTGTGGATGCTGTAGGGAAGAAGGGCCTTGCAGACACTGCAGGCCCATGAGTCTGCCTCTCCTCCCCTGAAGGACGAGGATCATTCTGGCTGTGGGGGGCAGGTGGGCCCATGGTCTGAAGATGAAGACTTTCAGCATGTCAGCGAGCCCCTTAGATTTTAGATGTGGTACTGTCTTAAGCCAGCAACATCGTCACTTCATCAGGGAATCAGGGACAACACTGTCACTGTGTAACATGTCCTTTGTCCTCTCTCTGCACACGCTGTCCTCCCCTGAAAGCATGGGACATTTGTGCTGAATGGGCTAGGCCCGAGCCATGGTGCTGAGACTTCTGATTGCCTTTGACACCCTTCCATTCCTATCTGGCTACCCAGAGACACCGACACAGTGCCCCATGCAGAGAAATGGCCTGTCAAAGCAAAACCAAGAAACCTGACAGCTGTTGGCATCCCTGTGCAAGAACTCCAATTCAGTAGCTACACCAGCCTCCTTTCTGTAATGTAGCTATAAAAACTAGGCCTCAACCCAAATACACTTTAATAACCTGCGCATTGGACACAGCTGGGTGAGGGCTGGGTTCTTATTCAAACAAGGTTCCCGGGAAGAAAGACACTCAGAGCCTATTAGCCAGCCCGGTATGTGTGGGACCAGTTTCCAGAGGGCTGCGGTAAGGAGAGAGGAAAATGCCAACAAAAAGATGGCCAAGGGAGGGAGAATCAGAAGGAAAGCATCCTGAGGGGCTCCCCCGCTGTGTTCCTCCTGTCATGGATGCTGCAGCCTTGCTGGAAGACCCCAGTGGAGGACACTGTGCACATGGGATCCTCTCCCGGGCCTGTGCAGCGCAGAGTCACCTCCCCTTCAGCCACAGCTACACAAGGCCAGGTCCCCAAGCAGAAAGTAGAGACTTAGAAAGTCCGGGGAAGGACCCAAGGGCCAGAATCTCCAGGGAAGGATTTAGAAAGCCAGACAGATGGGTGCTGTGGATCGAGCCTGTAATCGCAGTGCTTGGGAGGCTAAGGTGGGAGAAATGCGGGTTTGAGGCCAGCCTGGGCTATTTAATGAGAACACCCAGGCAGAGCTGCTCTCCGTGCAGTGATGCTGTGGGCATGGACGATCCATGTCTTTTATAAGAAGGGTCCATATCTTCATTGACGTGGTAGTTTTGTTCTTCAGGCACCAATACCTGTAGGCCCCCAGAGCCCAAGAGGCAGGTAACACTTCACTCAGAAATTCTTGCAACACAGGCTTGGAGAGATAGCTCAGTGGTTAAGACCTGCTGCTGCTCTTGCAGAGGACCTAAGCTCAGCTGCCAGCATCTACATGGCCGCTCACAGCCATCTGTAACTCCAGTTCCAGGGGAATTTGATGCTCTCTTTTGGACTCAAGAGAGACACTGTATACACGTAACACACTTACATACACACAGACAAAACACCCATAAAAAATCTTTTTTAAGAGAAAGAAAAAGAAATGTTCATCACACCTGTTTGAGAAACTAAAGTAATCCAGTTGTTTAGAGGGAGGTGGCGCACAGCTGCTACAAGAGATTAGAGAACCTGGGCTCTAGGCAGTGCTCCACTTGAGGACCTTAGGGACACAGGGACAGCCCCATGTATGTGACCCAGGTACTTAGGGATCAGGGGCTCTAGGAAGTGCTCCCCACATCGGCTCCATGTCCTTAGGGACCAGGTGCTCCAGGCACTGGTTCAAACAACTGTCTTAGGCACTTAAAGACCAGAGAGCACAAGCAAGATGACTCACGCCTTTAATCCCAGCACTTGGGAGGCAGAGACAAGTGGATCTCTACGAGTTCAAAACCAGCCTGATCTACATAGCTAGCTCCAAACCAGCTAGAGCAACACAGTGAGACCCTATTTCAAACAACAACAAAGGCCCAGAGACTCCAGTCATGTGCACCCACCTGACCTGGGCCCTTAGGGATCAGGAACTGCAAACGTTGCTCTGCACACCTGCTCCAGAGCTTCTGGGTCTTGGCACGCTGACCACTGCTCTTAGTGCTCGGCCAACATCAAATGCTTTATCCAGTCCCTTTCCTAATCGTCTCTAGCTTCTTTGAATCCAGTTATCTGCAAGTATACTCAGTGGCCCTCCCTGAGTGCTCAGCTCTAAACAACGCAGGATCAGTTCTCCCAGTGCCGGCACAACGTGAACGTGATGGGCAGTACACAGGATCAGATCTGATCGGAACCGGACCTCTAAGGAACACTGGGATGGAAAGGTCACTCCTCCTGAAGGACACGGCTGTCAGGTCCACAGACAAATGGCTAGCTGCCTGTTAGCATACCAAAGTGCATGCTGGTCTCCAGGCTCTCTCAGTACCTGGGGCTCCCCTCAGCTCTTCTCATCACCACCACCCCAAACTTCTCCAGTTTGTGGGCCTCTGTTCCCCAACTTCTCGCTCCTATACAACCCTGCCTTTTCAACCATGCGCTCTCTTTGCTCTCCTGGTTCCCTTGCTCTTCTTGGCTGACCTTTTTGCCTCGCTCTCAGCCCTTCCGCCCCTCCCCCCTCTCTCTGCCCTGTTCAGTCTTCTGGTTATGTTTAGTCTCCTGCTTTCTCTACCTACTCTGGATAGAATCTTCCAGATGCCCCAGGCTGTACTCCCCCTCATATCTACAATAGAAATCTTCTCCTCAACCTTTCCTTGGATCGGTCATGTCCTCACTTTATACAGTGATACTCCATCTTCATCTTCCGTCTGAATGTTGAGAAGCCCCTGATTGGCAAGAGGCAAGCAGAGCAGGTGTGGATGACAGCTCCAGGGAGTGGGAATCTATGACTCCCTTGGGAGAGTGGCATATGGAACACATCACTCTAAGGTTGTGATTGTGTGTGTGTGTGTGTGTGTGTGTGCTTGCATTTGTGCATGCTTGTGTGTACTGATGCATGTGTGTATGTACCATGTTTGTGGAGGCGGGGGGCCACTCTCTTGTGTTCCTCAGGAGCTTTTCACCTGTTTTTATGAGACTAGGTCTCTCACTGATACCTAGAGATTGTTGAGCTCAGCAGGCTGGCCACCAAGCCAAAGGAAATCCCTGTCTTTACCTTCCTAGTGCTAGGATTCCAAGCAGAGGGGTGCCAGCACACCCAGGGTTTGTTTTTATGGAGGTTCTGAGCATCACAGTCAGGTCCTTGTGCCTGCAGGGAGTTAGTACTTACTAACTATGCCTCACCTCCACTTTAAAGGTTTCTTTTTAAGGATTATTTTGCACCCCTCTGAGGCATTCCCCAAACCTCACCTTATTCCCCATATATGTCTTCTTTTTATGGATTTGTTTTTCATTATTTTAAGTTATGTGTATGTGTGGGCTATGTGCACAGAAGCGCAGGTGCCCATGGAGGCCAGAGGCATTGCATCCCCTGGAGCTGGAGTTACGGGGAGTTGTGAGACGCTCAACACGGGGGCTAGGAACTGAACCCAGGATCTCTGGAAGATCAGTAAGTGCCCCCAACCACTGAGCCATCTTTCCAGTCCCACTCCCCCCTTTATTGCTTCTAGGGTGCTGGGGTGTGTGGATGTGAGACTAATGACATACAGGAATTGATCTGGTCTATTCTATCAGTGAATAAAATGAGCTCTCACCGCCTCTGCATTTTAAAAAGCCAGAAGCAGTTCTTTCTAAAAGTTTGCTTTGCCCTGCTGTAAAATTAGGGTTTCTCTGTAATTAGGGCAATTGTTCTGGAACAATGCCTGTTCCTACCTGCTCCTCAGCTTCACAGACAGATGGTTTGCTTTTGAATAAAACCCATTTACCTTTGTCCAAATGTCAAGATGTATGTTAAATTGTATTTTGGAGACTAAGCCTGTGTGTGCCACTTGGAAGAGCACTAAGCAGCCGATTCAAACAGCTCATCCAGCCTGACCCAGTTTGGCCAAACCAGGCCAGATGAGAAGGCAAACGGGAGCAAGGATAGAACTGGGAGCAGGGCCCTCTGCTTCTGGAACCCTGGAAACCAGAACCAACAATGACAAGCAGGAAGATTAGAATGCTCACCAGGATGGCCTGGCTTGCTCAGCAGCCCACTCAGGGCTTTGTTAGAGGCGCCCAGGTTGGGTTCCGAGCAGGAATTGCCACTGCAATTTTCTAAACCCCAATGCCAGTTACTCCAAAAATGTACAGGCAGCCGCACTCCTACAGGCAAAAGTGGCTATGAGACCTGGCGCTAACCTGCAGAGCTGAGCATCAGGAGGAGGGAAATCTAGAGCAGCCACCATGTGCGCAGAGATGAAACCTGACTGTCCGCAGCCATGAAGGCAGAAACTCAAACACTGATGCCTAGCTGGCTTTTGCTGGGCTCTGACAGGGAGCCTTCTAAGAACACGTGGTCTTTGTGGGACTTCTAAATGGGGGAGAAAAAGACGTGAATAAACGTGTCATTTCAGATGGTGACTTCCTGGCTAGAAGTTTGAGCCCCAGGTACAGCCCTTTCACCAAGCTTCTTCCGTGTGGTAGAGATCCACATTTTACACGTGTCCTCAGAACACAGTCTACCGCCCCAGTCACCTTCCACCAGGTGAAGCAATGAGCTAGGGTGGACATGCACTCAAGATGTACAACACTTCAGGAAGGGTCGTTAGAGCAGCAGGGTGTCTTCTTCCTCTCTTCCTTTTCACTGTTTAGGACATAGAGATGGCTGGCGCTCCAGCAGCTACCTTGGGCCATGGAGGAAACATAAGCTACTTTATTAGTTCATGATTCTTTGGGGATCAAGCTCTGCTATTCACAGCTGTACCTAATCTCATCCTTCACATTTTCAAATTTTTTTATTATTGTTTTTCTTTTAATTCCAGAGTCAGAATATTTGCTCCTTGGTTCTTAAAGCTTGCTTTCTGATTGTAGGTGACTTTACCAACTTGATTACTAAGGCCTTGTGAATAAATGGGTGCCCTGTGCAAATCAATATTAATTTAAAAATTCCCTCTGTTCAAATCAGTATTGATTTTAAGAGCTGACTCAGTTCATCCACACAGTGTGCTCAGGGGATTTAGCGTTATAGGAGCAGAGACATCCCTAAGCTACTAGGACTCAAGGAGACAGAGCATGGCTTAAGAACTGCTATTTCTTCAGTTTTTGAAGCAATATTTTCTTCATTAATTAAAATACAATCGCATCATTTCTCTCCAATTCTCCCCATATCCTCCGCTTCCGTCCTTCTCGAATTCCCGGGTCTCCTTTTCTTTAATTCTATTGCTACATACATATGCAGAAATATAAATACAACTTGCGAGTCCGGTCAGTGTTGTTTGCATGTACAGGATTTCAGGGCTGAGCACCTGGTATTGGGTAACCAGTTAGGGGGCTCATCCCTGGGGAAGGCTACCTCTACCATTCTCAGCATTTTTGGTTGGCCTGTAGTTCTTTGTCTATGGTGGTGCCCTGTGAGATGTCCCCCTTCTGTGTGAGCATTTCTGCTGGGGTTGTGCTTGCTCGGGTCTTGTTTAGGTAACCATCTGGTTGAGCTGTTGTAGGTGACATTTCCCAGTCTCCTGCCTCTTATCCTCTTTCTGGCCCCTCTTCCACAATGTTCCCTGAGCCTTGGGTGTATGAGTTGTGTTGTAGATGTATCTACTGGGCCTGGGTAGTCCACGGTCCATTGTCTGCCTTTTAACCAGTTGTGATTTTTCTGCAATGATCGCTATCTGCTGCAAAGAGAAGCTTTTATGGGGAGGGTCGGTAGCCACACTTACCAATGAGAATACGGATCACTCTTTAGAATGCAGTTGGGAATTATGCTCGTTTAGTAAAGTGGTTATGATAGGTTCTCCTCAAAGATCCATGACTTCACTCGCCTGGGGTAGTTAGCTAGGTTTGCAGCACCCTGTATGATTTCCCTCCTGTAAAACAAGCCTTAAATCCAACTAGACGGGTGTTGGTTACTCCTAAGATGTGAGTGCCATACTCTGCCCTATTACCTTGCCATATTGGTTGCTGCTATGGTTGGTAGGCATCATAGATGGATAGGACTATTGGTTGCTCTCTTCCCTCGGCAGCATCCATAGCACCTCCCGAGACTATGAAAGTTAGTCTTCAGGGAGGAGGCTTTCAAGTAAGACCAGCTCAGCTCCTCAAGTCCTTTCTCCTAAGTTCATGGTGTCTTCAGCAATAGGGATTTACCTTCAGCCTCAGAGAGATACATCCAAGTGCAAGCTTGTACTGTTTAGTGAGTCTCTTGGACTCCTCCAACCAACAATTTGAAAGGGGGCTTCTCATGCTTGGTATTGGGGTGTTAGTTATGGCTCTTGGGAGGAGCATTGTCAATCTAAGTGACTTAACTTCAGCTAAATTAAACACACACAGTATGTATATTATATATTTATTACATATCCCAAATTGACTTTCCCCATCCCCAATTAAAGTCCCCCCGATTTTTCCATTTCTCCATTTCTAATCCTAAATTCCTCCTGCTCCTACCTATAATCTTGGCCCACAGGCCCAAACATTCCGAGTATGATTCCCCGGCCCTGGGGCTGACCGATTATAATGTCTATGTCTTGCTTTGCATGCCTGAGCACACGCATCACAATTCCCTGGAACTTATTAACCTGTGTAGTGCTGAGCTCCACCTGTCTCTCTGCTGATTTAGCCTGAGTCTGAACATTTGCATTTGAAGAAGTTCTTAGCTGCTGCTGAAGCTGCTGCTACCAGCTAAAGACCACATAGGGGAATGGCACCCTCAGGACATAGTGGGCTGCACTGTGTACACACTTGATTGCTCCCCTGTTAGCCTCCGTGTCCTACTAAACATGGAGCCAGACATCCCTCATCCCCAACTCCCCACACACCTCTGTGCTCACACTAGGTATGTCTCAGGAATTCTGCTCCTCATTTTCTGGACTTGGAATCTGACTCAAGGCTGTCTGCAGAGAGCTTCGGTGGAGACCTGTAGCCATTGCCCGAGAGAAGGTTCATTGAGTTCCAAGTCCAGTTCTCTGTCTAAGAGGACGCAATCCTGCTTTCATTGCTGAGGCCGCTCTGTAGAGTTTCCTTCTGGGTCCTCCCTTCTGCCACCATATGCCACCTGTCAGCTGTAGTGCTCAGTAGGTAGGGACACTTCCCAAGTCTGGAGGAAGCATGATCAGTGGACAGGCAAGCTGCAGGTGGGTGGCACCTCTGTTCCCATTCTTGGCACTCAGGGGCAAGAACAGGACCGATAGAAAGTACATGCAACTATAACACTTGATTTTCAGGGCTCAGAGATGGCTCAGTGGGTAAGACCAATAATAAGGACCTGAGTTCAAATCCCCAGAACCCGTGTAAAAGCCAGATAGCATATAGTTAGTTCTTGTCTCTAATTCAAGTCTATTAGCTTGTATCTTTTTAGTGATTAGTTGAGGTCATTTGCATTTCAGCTCATCGTGGACAGTGGTTTGCTCTTTTCTGTAAATCTGTTGAGTGACGTTCTGTTTTCCTAGGCTACGGGTATTTCCTGCTCCCATAACAGATTTGAGGTTTTGCTGAGCTACCATGTCAGGCCCAGTTTTTTCTTTCCCAAGTTTGGTTTGTTTATCTGTGGTCAGGCTATCTTCCACCTTCCTCCCTGGGAAGTGTTCCACTGAGAGCTCTCTGTAGTGCTGGCTTGTTGTCAGGAACTGCTTTCATTTGTGTTTGTCTTAAATACCTTTATTTCTCCATCAATTTTGAAAGATCATTTTG
>NC_022014.1:38632198-38640778 GCF_000317375.1 Microtus ochrogaster
GTTGTTTACTTTCAGTGTGTGTGCATGCTCGTGCACGTGTGCGTGTATATGTGTGTGTGTGTATGTGTTATAATAATTTTGCCATTCATCCATGAAATTTGTTCTTCCACACGATCATCTCTGTTAACAATGATGTCTGCTCTAGTTTTAATTTTATTGGCCACCTCCTTCAAGTGTTTGGTTTCTTTTCAATGTTTTAATTTTCTTCCTAAATTTTCCTATATATTTTGAAATTTTGCCCACAGTTTAGTAACTATTTTGGTTACTTTGGAGATTGTCTTGTCAAGGTCTTACACAGATTTCCTTAATTTGGGTACATTTTTTTATTCTTCCATATGAGCATTAATCCCTTTTAAAAATAGTTTTATACAATGTGTTCTTCTCATTAGAAAATGAACAAAGGAACCTTTAAGAATCCAAACAAAGTGAAAAAAAAATCACAAGAATCTCTGTCTCTTTCACACATCTTTCGGCTTCTCTGTCTCTTCACCCCCACCTCCCAACCAATTGTTAAAGACTAGCTCCATTTCAAACTAAGTTTCAAACTAAGTTCCTATGTAGAACAAAGAGAACGCTAAGAGCCAGCAGGACTTTATTCTTAGCCTAAGAATTATTAAACCACAGGATGCCTGGATCACGACCCAGGTCCACCCTGTGAGCAGTTGGGTCATGACAGCAATCAAAAAGGAGACTTAGCTCAAAGCCACCTGGCTCATTTCCCAAACAGCGTTCCCTCTTCCCCTTATTGTGTAGTTGTTCTCCTAAAATATTAATCAGACACTCGTTCTGTGTCTGTAACCTCACTTAACCACTGCTTTCTCAGAAAAACAAAACACACAAAAACCCATACTAATTCCCAGAGTTGATACAACTATGATTTGTCTCTTCCTTCTGCAGCTCTCAGATTGGCAAAGTGACTGTTGTCCCAACATTGCTATAAACAAACTTGGTTTTTATCTTTTAAATGTAAGTTTTGTCTGGTCCTTCTTGGTGGTCTCAAACTCCACAACACATACATATGCACACACAATTACAAACCTAACATAGAAACAAAAGACCAAGAAACCCTATCTCGAAAAACCAAAAAAAAAAAAAAAAAGAAACAAAAGACCAATAAGATAAAAAAAAAAAAAGCCCAAACAAAGCAATAAGATACAAAACGCCTACAAAAATTTCGTCGAGTTCATTGTATGTTGTCCATGGGAGCTAATCCTTAAGTGTAGTTAATGTACTCAGTGAAGCTCCGTTAGAGAAAGCTAATTTTTCCTTTGTAAGTCAGTGTGAATAGATGATAGCTTGTTGGCTAGGGGTGGAAACCCACGTCCACTTCCCTGGCTCAGCAGTGGGACTCCATCTGCCTAGAACCTGTGCAGGCTCTGTTTGTGCTGCCACCGGCTCTCTGAGTGCATATGCGCTTCAGTCTTGTGTCCAGAAGATAATTTCCTTGGAATCATCCCCCACCTCTGGCTTTTACAGTCTTTCTGCTTTCTCTTATGTCTAGCTCCCTGAGCCCTTAGGGGAGGGGTTTGATGAAGACGTCCCATTTAGGACTGAGTGTTCCAAAACCTCACTCTGCACATTGTCCAGTTGTGGGTGTCTGTGTTGGTTCCTATCAACTTCAAGAAGGAGGTTTTCTGATGGAGGTTGAGTGAGGCGCTGGTCTACGGATATAGCAATATGTCAGTAGTGGTGAAGCCCCTAGTTAGATTCCAGCTTGACTACTCCATATTCAATGAGATTTGTAAGTGTTGTCTTCAGCACCTTACCATCAGTGTGTGGAGAGTAAACAATAGCCTCGGTAATGGTCCAAGATGTTTGGGGGTTCTCATAGGGCCCTTTGACCAACCATTCAATTAGGTGTAATGTTTGCTGGGGAAGGCTGCTTGTTCATTTTCCGGCTGCTCAGATTCCTGAAATAATTGTAAAAACTATATTATTTAAATCACTATGGTATTTAAATCACATTTCTATTATCTTATATTTTACCATGATGCTGGCGGCCTACTGGCAAGTTTCCAGTCGTCAGCTCACGTCTTTCTCCTTTGGCAGCTCCATGGCATCTCCTTGACTCCACCTATTATCTCTCTATATATATCTCTTCCAGCCTGGCTATATTCTGTTAAGCCATTGGCCGAAAGCAGCTTCTTTATTCATTAACCAATAAAAGGAACACATATTCAGAAGGACTTCCCACACCAATGTAAGCCATTTCTGGGAGTGAAGGTTTCACTTAGAAGCAAAAGATGTCTTCTAGTTGGGGTATTAGCTCTCCTATTATTTGGTAACTCCATTTAAATTTCTTTCATATGTGTGTATGGAAGAAATACTTAAAATATATGGAAACTTCAACAGTATTAGGTTTCTCTCTGGTTTCTCAAATGGCACTTAGTACTAATTGTCCCTCCCCATATTCCCTCCCTCAATCCTCTCTTTCATCCCCTTCTCCATTAGCCTTTCCGCTCTATTCTCCCTCCCCATCTCTCTGTAACTATACATTGTTTCCCCTTCCTTGGGAGAGCCTGTCTTTCCTCTAGTCCCTTACTCGATACGCCTTCTGTGGCCATACAGATTGTAGCATGCATGTCTATCATATATAGCATCCATATATAAGAGAAAACACAGTATTTGTCTTTTGAGGTCTGGCTTAACTCACTCAGGATTACTTTTCTAGATCCATCCACTTACCTGGAAATTTCATTGTTTAACTACTGAAAATATTACATTTTCAAAATGTAAATGTATTTCATTTTCATTATCCATTTATAAGTTGATAGACATATAGGTTGTTTCTAATTTCTAGCTATGATGAACAGAGCAGCAATGAATGTGGTTGAACTAGGGTCTCTGGAGTAGGATCCAGAGTCCTTTGGGTAGATGACCAAGAGAGGGTACAGCTGGCTCTTGAGCTGTGTCTGTCCCTGGCTTCCTGAGAAATTGCCACATGGGTGTTGAACATTTCTCTGCTTCTCAGCCATTTATGAATTTCTTTTGAGAAGTAACTGTCTAATTCTGGACCCCATTTTTAAGTGGGTTATCTATTTTTATTGATGTTCAGTTTTTATTTTTTATTTTTTAAATGTTTATTTATTATGTATACAATATTCCGTCTGTGTGTATGCCTGCAGGCTAGAAGAGGGTACCAGACCCCCTTACAGATGGTTGTGAGCCACCATGTGGTTACTGGGAATTGAACTCAGGACCTTTGGAAGAGCAGGCAATGCTCTTAACCTCTGAGCCATCTCTCCAGCCCCTGATGTTCAGTTTTTAAAATTCTCTCTGTGTTTTAGATACTAATCCCCTATCAGATGCGCAATTGGTAATGACTTTTTCCTATTCTAAGCCCTGCCATTTTGCTCAAATGTTGGTATCCTTTTCTGTTTCATGAGGTTTCATTTATTAACTGTTGGTCTTAGTGCCTGTGCTATTGGTGTCCTGCTCAGGTTTTTCCTGTGCCTTTAGTTCAAGCCTATGCCCCATTTCTCTTTTATCTGATTCATGGTATCTGGTATGTTTAGGTTCTTGATCTGCTTGGAGTTGAGTTTTGTGCAGAGTGATAAATATGGATTTATTTTCATTCTTCTACCTGCTGTCATCCAGTTTGATGAGCATCATTTATTGAAGATACTGTCTTTGCTCCATTCTGCATATATTTGGGTTATCTGTCAAAGATTATATGTCTATAGGTGTGTGGATTTACGCCTGAGTCTCCAGTTCTATTCTGTTGATCAATGTGCCAGTACCATGCTGGTTTTTTTTTAAATAGCAATAGCTCTGTAGTACTATTTAAGATTGGAGATGGCAATCCCTCCAGCAATTATTTTATTGTTCGGGATTGTTTTAGCTTTTAATATTCTTTGTTTATTGTGTATATTTAGTGTTTCAATTATTGTGTGTCATGGCGAATTTCATTTCTTGTCCAGCCTAGTGTTCTGTATGCTTCTTGTACCTTAGTAGGAATCTCCTTCTTTAGGTTAGAAAATTTTTCTTCTCTAATTTTGTTGAAAGTATTTTCTGTGACTTTGATCCAAGTTTCTTTTCTTTCATCTATCCTATTATTCATAGATTTGGTCTTTTCTTAGTGCCCTAGATTTCCTGGATGTTGTGTGTCTGGATTTTTTTTTAGATTTAACATTTCCTTTGACTGTGGCACCCATTCATTCTATTTTGTCTGCAGTGCCTGGGATCATCTCTTCCGTGTCCTGCACTCTCTTGCTGAGCCTCACCTCTGAGGTTTTGTTTGACTCCCAAATTTTTCATTTCCAGTTTTGTTTCAATTTGGGTGTTCCTTAGTGATTCTATTTTTTTGTTAAATTCTACTTTAGTGCTTTGAGTTGTTTTCAGTATTTAATTGAACTGTTTGTTTTCACAGTCTTTATTAAGTAATTTAATCATACCCCTTTAAGGTTCTTGAACAAATTCATAATTGCAACTTTGAAGCCTTGTGTTGTGCTTCAGCTATATTGCCTACTAGGAGGGTTCCTAGGTCTGGTGGAGGTATATTGCCTTAGCTGTTAAGGTTTGTTTTCTTATTCTGGTGTTTAGGCATTTGGAGTTTTGATGTTTGAGGTGATTCTAGGCATTAGTACCTATTTTTCTCTTTGCTGGGCGTGGGTAAGTATTCTGTTCCTTGATATCTGTTGCCCTCTCTGGATCTTAGTGACGGAGTCCCCTGGTAGAGAGTGCTTCTGAAGGTCTGTGGGTGGCAGAGAGAAATAGAGATGGGCTGGGAGTAAAGGCTGAGAGGGGTTGAGGGAAAGAGCAAGGGGATCCTATCCACACCAGAGGATGAGGTCCCCAGAGAGTTCGAGGGGCACCATCAAGCAGGCTGCTACAGGCTGAGGGTAAGACAGGAGAGGTCATAATGGAGGAGTGAGCATCGCTTGCCTGAGTTCCAGCCCATTGTCCATCCCTGGTAGAAAGGGTTTCTAGGTTGAGCAGCTGACACAAAGGAATGAGGATGAGCTAAAGGGGAAGGCTGAGGGGTCTACAGGAAAGAGCTGAGCTGGGAAAGTACCAAGAGATGCCGTCCCCAGGGAATGAGCATCAAGTCTTTTGGATTTTTGACAAAATGCTCAACATCCTTAGCCATCAGAGAAATGCAAATCAAAACAACTCTGAGATTCCTTCCATGTTACACCTGTAAGAATGGACAAGATCAAAAACACTGGTGACAACTTATGCTAGAGAGATTATGGGGTAAAGGAACAAACCTACATTGCTGGTGGGAGTGCAAGTTGGTACAGCCCCTTTGGATGTCAGTATGGTGATTTCTCAGAAAATTAGGAAACGACCTTCCTCAGGACCCAGCAATACCAATTTGGAGTATATATCCAAAGGCTACTCAACCATATCACAAGGACATGTGCTCAACTATGTTTATAGCAGCATTGTTTGTCATAGCCAGAACCTGGAAACAACCTAAATGTCCCTCGACTGAAGAATAAGATAAGGAAAATGTGGTACATGTACACAATGGAGCACTACACAGCAGAAAAAATAACGACACCTTGAATTTTGCAGGCAAACGGATGGAGCTAGAGTGAGGTAACCCAGACACAGAAAGACAATTATCACATGTACTCACTCATAAGCAGTTTTTAAACATAAAGCAAAGAAAACCAGCTTACAAATCACAATCCCAGAGAACCTAGACAACAATGAGGACCCTAAGAGAGACTTACATAGATCTAATCTACATGGAAAGTAGAAAAAGACAAGATCTCCTGAGTAAATTGGGAGCATGGGGACCTTGCGGGAGGGTTGCAGTGGGAGGGGAGAGGCAGGGAGGGGAGCAGAGAAAAATGTAGAGCTCAATAAATAAAAATAAAAGGAAAAAAGACTCTAACTTCTTTCTCAGACAATTGGCCATCTGTGTAACTTTGGGTTCCCTGTGGTGACTGGTCATGGGTGGCTGTGTTTTATTCCTTGCCTTGCTTTGTTGTATTTTAGTATCTGATGGAGTAGCTTTGTTTTGACTTCCTCTTCTATTTGGATATTCTGGTTCTGTGTCTGTTAGAGTAACATTGCATGAAGTTCAGCTACAAGGACTGGGGAAGCTTGGTGTTGACAATGGAATAAATTTGTGACCTAATCCTGTCTTGGCTACATGCCTACAAGACCAAAGATAGGGCTGCATGTTAAACACCAAGATGAGCAGATGGTGCGTACACCTTGGTCACCTCTAGATTCTGTGAACCTGAAGAAGGCAGGATACCTAACTTCAGACCCAGTGAAGCCAATATACTACGAAGGGGCTGTGGTTAGAGCCAAAGGCCCAAAGTAGCCTCTAAAACCACAGAAATATTGACTCCGAGATCTGCAGGGTCACTTAGCATCTCAGACACAAGAACTCCACCCCATATTGACCTCAGAGACCACTAGGACCAAACTTGATCCCTTGGGGTCCCTGGGCAGTAGAACCAAAGCTTGGCCCTGCACTGACCTCTGAGGTCACTGGTCTGGAGGCCTGGTTGTGAAGAGCTCTCTGGTTCTGTGGAACCCTGAGGCCTGGTCACCAGATGTTCTCTGAAGCCACAGAAGCCCTGAAAATCTTAAATAGATCATTACAGAAATAAATAATCTATAAGGGTCAGACTGGATCTATTCCGAGAAGCATGACTGTCCCTGTACCTCTCCTTACTGCCCGGGAGGTGAGTCATTTCTCCATCCCTGCTCATTCTTAGTCATTCAGTGGCTGCCTTCATGACCAAACAAGCTGTTAGCACAGCGGCCTGTCCTTTATCTAATAATGTCCCCTCCGTGCAAGGAGCGATGCTGCTATGCTACACTATAGTGTTGTAATTGATCTCTTTTATGATTATTTATTAAAGTTAATCTTTTACTGTGTCTAATTTATTTTTATTACATATATTTGTGTGTGTGAGAGAGAGAGAGAGAGCACACACGCGTGTCCGAGTTCATGTCTGCACCATCTCGTTCATGTGGAGGCTCAAAAAAGAACTTGCAAGAGTCGGTTCTCTTGTTCTACCGTGTGGGTCCAGGGGATGGATCTCAGGGCCTGTGCTGTGGCACACAAATGCTCACATAGAAACACAGCACACAAGATAAATACAATGTAATAAAAATAGTTTTAAATTAACCTACTGTGTGGTTGTCTAAACTCAGGAAAACCAGCTGCTGTGAAGTCATTGCCAAACAACTTTTTGTGGCCTGCTCTTAGGAGATCCTAAGCAGTTGAAATATAATTTAGCTTTGCTTTATTGTAATTGCTTTAAACGATTTCCAAACAAGGTTGGTTTAAAAATAAATAACCAGATTACTTCTGGGAACCTGAAAGAACCATTCAGCAGCCCTTGGCAGTCTGGTTATCAGTAGCCATGCTAGACCAGGTGACCTAGATCACAACTGTCATTGGGTTTATGGGGCATTCTGGGAAGCGAGCTGCAGTCTGTGAATGGGACTGGCAGCTCACTTCTTTCCCAAGTTCCTCCCTTGGCAGTCCGAAAGGTTGCCTCTTTAGCACCACTGAGAACATTATAGCCAGTTCTAGGAGCTGGGGGTTCAAGATCAAGACGTCTGCAGGGTCACTCTTCTGGAAGATCTCTGGGAGGGGCCTTCCTACCTCCTTGTCCCTGAGGACTGTGTCCCCATCAGCCTCTGCCTCCGGCTTCCCAACACCCTTCCTCAGTGTCTGTCTTTGTCTCCTACAGGGACATTTGTCTTTTGGCTTAGGACCCACAAGGAGAGTCACAATACCAGGTTCCTTAATTGCATCTGCAATGACCGCATTTCAAATACAACCACATTCTGAGACACGAACTTCTTTTTCACTGTGGCGGTGTGTGCTCGCAATGCAGCTCTCCATACCCTTTGCCCAAAGTGTCTGTTCATGTTGTTGTTTGTCTCTGTCTGTTTTCCAATGCTGGGCTTAGAATATCAGCATTCATGCTTACAGATCTACCACTGACTCAACTCAGCCACACTACTTCTGTTTTTAACTTAGCCTGGTGAAATTTGCCAATCCAGCAGCACATTTTGACCCAGCTCTGAGTTTCCGATTTGGCAAAATGTCTCCTGTGGATGGCCCCTCACAGAACTGGCTTGTGAGTCAGGACTGATATCCTTGGACTCACTTGGATCCTCCAAAGTTGAGGTGTACTATCCTCAGAGATTCTGAAGATTGCAGATTCTAGTTGACCAATCTAGGTGGCTCTTGGAATTATGCATGTCCACTCAGTCAGGTAAAGGCCAAGCTGCAAACAGCAGCAAATAAGGCAAATGATGCAAATGACAGGCACCCAGGACCCGGGACCCAGCCCCAGAAGCCCCTCTGACCTGGTAAATAGAAGACAATGACCCTTCTCTGGACTGGTGAATGGGTGGGCATCCCACTACAGACTGATGAATGGAGGTGGATACCCCACTACAGACTGGTGAATGGAGGTGGGCACCCCACTACAGACTGGTAAATGGGTGGGTACCCCACTACAGATTGATGAATGGAGGTGGGTACCCCACTACAGATTGGTGAATGGAGGTGGGCATCCCCACTACAGATTGGTGAATGGAGGTGGGCATCCCCACTACAGACTGGTGAATGGAGGTGGGCATCCCCACTAC
>NC_022014.1:38640878-38646023 GCF_000317375.1 Microtus ochrogaster
CCCCACTACAGACTGGTGAATGGAGGTGGGTACCCCACTACAGACTGGTGAATGGAGGTGGGTACCCCACTACAGACTGGTGAATAGAGGGGGCATCCCTTCTCTGGACTGGTGAATGGTGCGGGCATCCCCACTACAGACTGGCAAATGGAGGTGGGCAGCCCACTGGTTGTACTCAGAAGCAAGGCTACAAGACCAGGACAGAGCACCACCTGCTCCCACGTGGGTCCTTCTGCATCCTGGAGGCCAAGGAGTAGGGCCCAGAGGAGAGCCAAGGACTTCCTAGGAAACCCACATTCTCTGAAGCCTTTCTTCTGACATCCCTAACCCAGCCTCCCCTCTCTTGACCTCTTAGGCATTCAGACCCACCCTGGGCATGCCAGCTGCCTCTAACTGTCCTCCCCATTTGGTGGAGACAGGTCAAACATCCACACCCTCCACCCACGAAAGCCAACACAAGATTGTGAGGCAATGGGGAATGGGGAGGACCCTGCTGGTTACCGCAAGTGACTTCCAGATGGTCGGGCTATTTCTTCAGTAGCGACAGGCAGCAGCAGGTGGGGGAGAATGTAGCTGCCCATTCCAGCAGACAACAAAAGAGAGAAAGACAGGGGCCCTGTGAGCAAACAAGGCTCCTTTGCCACTGCAGCAGCTCTGTACAGGGCCAAGAAAGGTGTACCAGAGCAAGATGTGGCAGGATACAACTGTCACCCTTGGTCAGACTCCCTTCTAGCCTGTCTCATCATTGTGAAGGTTCACACTCCAAAGGGGAGCTGACACCCAGAACTGTTCCCTGCACTTAGGTTTTGTGATTGCTCACGCATCATGACAGGGACTCAGTTATTGTCTGAAAGAGCAAAGTGTGACCCCGGCAGCCTAGTGGCTGTGACTTGAGATTGAAGCTCCTTGGAACTATGGCACAGACATCACATCCAAACAGCCACAGGTTCCCAAGGACCCTGAAAAGGAAGTCGGCCACTATGTAGCACATGCTCACCCATGGCTGCAAGCCCAAGGTCTCCAGACTGTCCTCTGGTGAGTGGCCATCTGGACATGCCTGGCTCGGTGGTTACCGTACCCACACTGACCTTTCCAAGAATGCTTCCAGACCAGGCACCCGTAGACACTAACGTCACCGTTCTTGCTACTCCCCTTCACACAACCTAGAAGGAAATGGCTATTTTGGGCAAGAGAGAAAGGGTGGAAGGAATTTCCCATAAGACTGTCACACTTGATTGGTGCTGTTTCAGACAGTGAACAGACTGCCCTATCTACCTACCCCATCTGTCGATGGCTTCTAGGCAAAATGGAGAGCAGAATGGAAGTCGGATACCCGGTGGGCAGCCATCAGCATTCTCTGTTATACTGTGGCGGTGGCCATGTGGGCGGGAGTTATGGTGGTAGAGACTAGTTCTACCCCAGAAATTGTGTTTCTGTAGTAATGAGCACCCTGTCAGAGAGGTATACAAGCAGAGGTTGGCTCTTTACTGCTAGGACAGGGGTTGCGGGGAGCCAGACTGTGCAAGGACCACCAGATGTGTCTGGTGACTGCGATGGACTGTTTTCCCATTAGCCTTCAACAACGCTGCTTCTTTTGGATGTATTCTTTTGCCAGCATCATGTGGTGCTACCCACCTTGCCTGAGAAGGTCAAGGTCAACTTCGGCAGGGGCTGAAGAAACCAGAACGGAAATAGTGGAGATGCGGTGTGTGTGTGTGGGGGGGGGGGTTTGACTGCTTACACCTGGCTGTAACTGAACCTCACCCATCTTGCTGTCTCCAGTCCTAAGACATTTATGAGGCTAATCATGATGGGATTTAGCATCGCCATAAAAATGAATTGATCAGAGTATTTGATGTGGGAGGAGTCTGCCTTAAATATGGGTGTTCCCATTCTGTGGATTGGGGTCCAGACTGAATGAAAAGGAGAAAGAGATGCATACCCAATGTTCGTCTCTCCCTGATGGCTACTTGTGAACACAGTGTGACCAGCTGCCTCATGTTGCATCATCATCATGTGACCACATCACAATGTGACCAGCGGCCTCCAACATCGTGGTGGATGACGCACCTTAGAACTGAGAGCCAAAATAATCACTTCCTTCCCTGAAGCTACATCTGCATTCATCATGTAGTTTGTCACAGTAACAAAACAAGTCATTGATAACCAAGGATAACCTTTTGGGGTTTAGGCCTTTACTTTTTTTTTGCTTAAGGGTGGAATTCTATCATCTAAAAATTGTCTTCTCTAATAACTCTATCCTTAGAAAATAATAATAATAAACAAATTTCATCACTGAGTTTTAATTTTTAGTTGTATTATTAACTTGTCTTGTATGCTTGTGTGCATGTATGTGTGAGAACACATGTGCCATGTTGCTCTAGTAGAGGTCACAGGAGGACGATTTATGGGAATCAGTTTCCTCCTTCTACCATGTGAGTCCCAGGATTAAATTCAAGTCATCAGGCTTGGTGGCAGATGAACCACCTCCCTAGTCTTTTATCTCTCTCTCTCTCTCTCTCTATATATATATATATATATATATATATATATATATATATTCCCAAGATAGTAAATATATAAAGTAGCTCATAAAGGCATGTGTATATATGAATCACACCATTAAAAGTATACAATAAACTATAAACATTTGGAAGTAAGTTATAAGTAACTGGCCATTCATGTCCTATACTGGTCTTACTGGCCTCTTGGTGGTGCACATGGAAGTAGGACAAAGAAGTGGGCTGGTCATAGTTTCAGCCATGCAGGAAGCACAGTGGCAAAACGGGAGGTGAGACCAGATTATAAAACTTCAAAGCCCACCCTCTTTGACCTACTCCCTCCAGCAAAACTCCACCTCTAAAGGTTTTATATATAATCTTCTCCAGAATGCTACCAACTATGAACTGAATGCTCAAACACATGCACTAATGGGGGAATTTCTCATTCAAATCACCACACATCCAAGTCTAATTTGCCTTTTGGAACTTTTGCTTTTTCTTTGCATTTTTGTATTTATGGTTGTGAGCCTAGCCTTTAACGGCTGAGCCATCTCTCCAGCCCTTTCTTTGCATTTTTGGTGTGAGATGATACATCACTAATTTCAACAGTTTTAATCAAACAATAATATAAGTGATCGCATTTCCATTTGAATTTTGAAATATCACTAAGAATTCATATCATGCATATGCATTATTCAGATACTGCTAGGAAACATAATTTATATTTTACTTGTACTGTCTGCTTTGGGAAAATCACTAATTTACATCTTGAAATTACTATTATGTTAAAATGTTCCTGAACAGAAATCAGATATGCCAACTAATACATTTTCTAAAAGTCACCCACTCTTCTCTCTTTTTAATGATTATGGACAGCACTACCCACTAGTCAGTCACTGGCTTTGAAAGAGAAAACAGAACCAGATCCCAAACATTTGAGAACAGATTTGAGTGGAAAAGCAAGAACTGACAAGTGAGTTAATTCTGACACAGCAGCAACTCTGAGTTCAAGTTACTGTAATTCCATAAGGGTGAGAAAACCTTGGAAAAGTTGTTTAATATCTCTTGGTCTCCATTTCCCCCTCTAGAAAAGTGGGACTAATGCCAGAACCTTTGTCAGAGGATTGATATGCAGATTCAGTAGCTACATGTAAAACACTTTGCCAGCATATAGTAAGAATTCAATAAGTATTAGCATTAGCTGACTAATACTAACTGGAAATTTGGTAATTAAATGTCTAGATAGAATAGAATCAACACATGATTAGGTATTGTAATGATTGGACTGGACAACACTTGTTGTGCTTGCAGAGGATCCAGGTTCAGGTCCTAGCACCTACATGGTAGCTCACAACCATGTATAACTTCAGTTCCAGGGGAAGCAATGTCTTCTTTAGATCTCCTCCAGCACAAAGAATACAAATGGTGTACAATATATACCATTGTGTATATATATAATATATATCATATATATGTAGGCAAAACACTTGTTCATGTAAAATAAATGCAACTAAATTTTTTAAAGATGCCTTAATAAATCTAATGACAGTAATGTGACTTGGAAAGTACCAATGTTTGTTTACTTGCATAGATACCATATATCCATGTTAAGTAATAACACATTGCATTATGAGTTTGATTCAGTTGTCCAATAATTTTATGGAATAAGTATTAGAATTTCCAATTCATTTACAACATAACACAATGGTTAGGAAGTCTTGTTGAGTGAGAATTCCATGTTTTGGTTTGCTTGTTTTTGAGACAGGGTCTTTCTTTATAGCCCTACCTATCCTGGAACAAAGTATATATACCAGACTGGCCTCAAGATCACAGAGATTTGTCTGCCTCTGCTTACCAAGAGCTGGGATTAAAGGCATAAGCCATCACACACAGCAAAATTCCATGTTTTAATCTGAAAAAAGAGGAATTTAAAAATGAATAGCTTCCCTAACTTCCTTCCTTTCTTCCTTCCTTCCTTCCTTCCTTCCTTCCTTCCTTCCTTCCTTCCTTCTTTCCTTTTTTGCAGGCAGGTTGAGATAGAGTTGCAGTATATAGTCCCGGAGTTTCCAAAACTTGCTATATAGGCCAGACTGAACTCCAACTAAAAGAGATCCACCGGCCCCTGACTCCTCAGTGCTGAGAGAAAGTATGTCAATGCCTGGTTAACTCTCTTCTTTTTGTCTCAATAAAGATGATTATTATATGGCGAGGGGATGCTTTGTGGGAGCCTAGGCAGTTTGGATGCTCACGTTACTAGACCTGGATGGAGGTGGGTAGTCCTTGGACTTCCCACAGGGCAGGGAACCCTGATTGCTCTTTGGGCTGACGAGGGAGGGAGACTTGGTTGGGGGAGGGGGAGGGAAATGGGAGGGGGTGTCAAGGAAGAGACAGAAATCTTTAATAAAAAAATAAATAAATAAAATAAAAAAAGATGAGGATCTCTAAATTAAGTATGATCACAGTCTATGCTATGGTTCTCTTGGTACTCTAAGAAACAGTGAGTCCTGGGTGTAGTAATAGGAGTGGCGGGGTTCATCCCCAGCACCCCGCTGCCCGCACGGCTAGCTTATGTCCCGAAATAATTACACGGACACTGTATTCTTTTAATCACTGCTTGGCCCATTCTCTTCTAGGCTAACTCTCG
>NC_022014.1:38646123-38654061 GCF_000317375.1 Microtus ochrogaster
ATATATATATTCCCAAGATGGGGTTTCTCTGTAGCTTTGGAGCCTGTTCTGGAACTTGCTCTGTAGACCAGGCTGGCTTCTAACTCAGTGATCCACCTGCCTCTGCCTCCTGAGTGCTGGATCAAAGGTGTGTGCCCATCACCATCTGGCTGTCCTTTATCTATTTCTTTAAGATTACATTTTTTGATATTTTTGAGATGGCATCCCGTCTAGGTTAGCAATGACATCCTGGCTCAAGCTACCCTCCCTTTCTTGGCTCCGCAAATACCGGCACAGCTGTCACTTCCTCGAATATTTTATTTCTTTTGGTGCAACTTCAGGGAGACCATGATCTGCCTGTAGCCTGTAGTGTAGCCTTCCCAAACAGCCCTCCTCCTCCACTCAGGAAAGCAACCAACAGAACCGAGAAGATCAAATAGATTAACACACCAATCAGCGCTGCAATTCAAGCATTCCCAGCAGAAAGCTGACCTCACCCAGAATGGTTCCCATTGTCCAGCTGTCCCCTAGCAGTGTTTCCACGTCCAGCTTCTGCACAGATGTTCAGAAATGGCTCCTTAAATGAATTAAAATGTCCAAAGCTTTTCTTTTAACAGTATTGGAGGTTGAATCTTTGCTTTTTTCCAACAAATGGGCCCTGAAGCCTTTGCCTGTGGATCTATCTCATTAAATCACCTCTGAGGGCAGCCTATTGTCTTCAGGAGTCTCGGGGATTGTCTCAAGGTCATGGGCTGCTACGGGACATTGATCTTAACAGAACCGTGCTTTACTGCAGTCTCTGCACCCACAGTGACATTGCCAGCACTCCAAGGGTCCTCAGTTCTTTACAATGAAGAAATGAAGACAGATGGCACACTATCACCACCACTGATGGCATTTGCTCTCTCTGCCATGTTCATCCATGACTGCCTACCCAATCCTTGCGTCTGGAAGAGGGGCTGGGCCGGGGTGGCCTGGAGCTGTATGACAAGGCATTTCACAGGCTACCTGCACACGTTGAATTGTGCTTTCTGTGTCAGAAGGGCAGCTCTGGCTGGTCAGAAGTCCCCAAAGCTCACTGGGACCTGGGCCAAATTGCCCGTGTGTGATTTTAGGGTTGAGTGGAAGCCAGAGCAAACAGACCTCCTGCTGGGTGAGAACCATGCTCCCTCAAGCCCGGCCTCTTTCTCAGTCCCTCCCCTTGGACCCTATTTGCTTTGTCTCTGCAGGCAGAAGCCACCAGGAAGCAGTGGCTGGCCAGGGGTGAGGGTGTGAAGGTGGGGGGATATACAGGACAGGATGGCACCAGGAGAACAGATGTTTCTGGTCTTTCCAGAAGTAGATTAGACTTAGGGACCAGCTCATCTGATTACTTCTGCAAGAGACAGAGCAAAGATGTCCTTCACCTGGCATTGCTGGCTGGGAAGGTTAGCCTTCAAGAGACAGCAGGCTGAGGTTGGTGCCCAGGGCCCCTGAGAAGCAGCTGGGGGCACTGCTGGGGGCTGGGAGACTGGGAAATAAGGACAAGAAAAACAGAAAATAGCTAGGCAGGCAGAACAACATCCTTGAGTTCAGCGCATCTCCCCTACAAACCCCTCCTTGTTTAGTAAGCCTTCCCAGCAACCTTGAAGGAAAGACAGACAGCCATGCAATCTAGTCTCTGCCAAAGCCTGCATGAGATCCAGCTGCATCCCCCAAACGGCTCCTGCTTCCTCCACATCCAGGACACCTTCAGAGTCCCACCCTATGGTTTTAAAACAACCAATGAAATTATAAGTTAGTGTGTATGGAAGACCAAGAAGCCAACATTATATCAGAAGACTTGTTTCACTCAGCCTACTCCTCACTCGGTTCTTCCACACCAGGAGTTGGTGTGAGACTGCCTGCAAGCTTCAGGGCTGCTCTTCTGAAGAAGCCTCAGTATCCAGGCTCACAGCTCCCATGGGGCCTGGCGGACTCCTGCCCTCATCCCCAGAAACTTCCGCTCCCGCGAGACTCTTCTGCGATGCTCTGTCCTACCCGCTGGTTTTAGAATTAATCTCTTATCTCTTCAGTGGTGAAGGTCCACAGCTTAGCTCTTGATGCGCCTGGGTCTCTGACATTGAGTACATTCGTGTGCCTCAGAACCATTGATAGAACTTGCTGAGCTTTCCAAACTGAAGACCTGTGCCCTTAAGCGCTAGCTCCTCATCCCTCCAGCCCTCCATCACCCCTCGCTGTCCCTGAATTTGACTGTTAGGAGCCACACAGAAGCAGCGTCACCCAGCGTATGTCCTATGACTGCCTTATTTTGCTTAGCATAATGACTTCAGGGATCGTCCATGTTACAGCAAGTGTCAGAAGTTACTGGGTTTTGGTTTTTTTTTTGTTTGTTTTTTTTTGTTTTTCCGGGGGTGGGTAGGTTGGTTTTTTTTTGACACAGGGCTTCTCTGTAGCTTTGGATCCTGTCCTGGAACTAGCTCTTTTTTTAAAATAATTTTTTTATTGATATTTATTGAGCTCTACATTTTTCTCTGCTCCCCTCCCTGCCTCTCCCCTCTCCCCTTCAACCCTCCCCCAAGATCTCCATGCTCCCAATTTACTCAGGAGATCTTGTCTTTTTCTACTTTCTATTTCCCATGTAGATTAGATCTATGTAAGTCTCTCTTAGTGTCTGTATTGTTGTCTAAGTTCTCTGGGATTGTGTTTTGTAGGCTGGCTTTCTTTGCTTTGTGTTTAAAAACCACCTATGAGGGGGCTGGAGAGATGGCTCAGAGGTTAAGAGCATTGTCTGCTCTTCCAAAGGCCCTGAGTTCAATTCCCAGCAACCACATGATGGCTCACAACCATCTGTAATGGGGTCTGGTGCCCTTTTCTGGCCTGCAGGCATACACACAGACAGAATATTGTATATATAATAAATAAGTAAATATTTAAAAAACCACCTATGAGTGAGTACAAGTGATAATTATTTTTCTGTGTCTGGGTTACCTCACTCAAAATAATGTTTTCTAGTTCCATCCATTTTTCTGCAAAATTCAAGATGTCGTATTTTTTTCTGCTGTGTAGTACTCCATTATGTAAATATACCACATTTTTTTAATCCATTCTTTGATCGAGGGACATTTAGGTTGTTTCCAGGTTCTGGCTATGACAAACAATGCTGCTATGAACATGGTTGAGCACATGTCCTTGTGGCATGATTGAGCATCCTTTGGATATATACTAAAAGTGGTATTATTGGGTCTTGAGGAAGGTTGCTTTCTAATTTTCTGAGAAATTGCCACACTGACATCCAAAGGGGTTGTACCAGCTTGCATTCCACCAGCAATGAAGAAGTGTTCCCTTTTCCCCCACAACCTCTCCAGCATAAGTTGTCATCAGTGTTTTTGAGCTTGGCCATTCTTACAGGTATAAGATGGAATCTCAGAGTTGTTTTGATTTGCATTTTTCTGATGACTAAGAATGTTGAACATTCCCTTAAGTGTCTTTCAACCATCTTAGATTCTCTGTTGAGAGTTCTCTGTTTAGGTCTGTACTCCATTTTTTTTTTATTGGATTATGTGATCTTTTGGTGTCCAATTTCTTGAGTTCTTTGTATATTTTGGAGATCAGACCTCTGTCTGATGTGGGGTTAGTGAAGATCTTTTCCCATTCTGTAGGCTGTCTTTTTGTCTTGTTGACGTGTCCTTTGCTTTACAGTAACTTTTCAGTTTCAGGAGGTCCCATTTATTAATTGTTTCTCTCAGTGTCTGTGCTGCTGGGTTTATATTTAGGAAGTGCTTCCCTGTGTCAATGCGTTCAAGTGTACTTCCCATTTTCTCTTCTATAAGGTTCAGTGTGGCTGGCTTTATGTTGAGGTCTTTGATCCATTTGGACTTGAGTTTTGTGCATGGTGATAGATATGGGTCTATTTTCATCTTTCTACATGTTGATATCCAGTTATGCCAGCACCACTTGTTAAATATGATTTCTTTTTTATGATATTTTTTTGCTTCTTTATCAAAGATCAAGTGTTCAAAGATGTGTGGATTGATATGCAGGTCTTCTATTTGGTTCCATTGGTCCTCCTGTCTGTTCTTATGCTAGTACCAGGCTGTTTTTAGTACTGTAGCTCTGTAGTAGAGTTTGAAGCCAGGGACTGTGATGCCTCCAGAAGTTCTTTTATTGCCCAGGATTGTTTTGGCTATCCTGGGTTTTTTGCTTTTCCAAATGAAGTTGAGTACCGTTCTTTCAAGGTCTTTGAAGAATTTTGCTGGGATTTTGATGGGCACTGGGACTAGTTCTTGTAGACCAGGCTGACCTCAAACTCAAAGATCTAGATTCGCCTGACTCTGCCTTGCAAGCCTAGGATTAAAGGCGTGTGCCATCACAGCCCGACTAGGAGTTACTGTTTTATAAACAAGGATAATCACCCACTATGTGGGTGAATCATATCCATGCATCCAAAGATTGCTTCCAGCTTCTGACTTTTTTGAACTGCTATGAAGATAGTTATTTAAATATCTGTATCAACCAGCAGTTGTCATTGGAGCAAAAAATAAAAATAAAACTGAAATAAACAAGTTAAGAGAACAAAAATTAAAGCGGTATGGTGGTACATGCCTTTAATTTTAGCATTGGAGGCAGAGGCAGGAAGATCTCTGTGAGTTCAAGACCAGCCTACAGATTGAATTCTGGGATAGCCGGAGCTACATAGTGAGACACTATGTCGACTTTACTGGGCCTTTGTATAAAGAATTTGTGGTGTCTGGTCATTTGGAGCTGAAGAATTGCCTCTGGTTAACAAGAGACCAGAAGAAACACTGAAGCAAAACATTTGCTTTGCTGGACCAATGAATGAATGCTGGTCAGCTGGGGCTGAACAATCAGCTGTGATTGAGAAGAGACCGGCATCACTGAGGTGAAGTCTTCTGGGAAGTGTTTCCTGAGAAACAGCACACAGAGGCTGTGTTCCAGAGGTGTCCAAGGTTGTACCTCCTTTTGGCAATCAAACCTGGTTGTGTGAGAGTCACCCAGGTGGTTTTGAAAGCATGATTTCAGGCTGGGCGATGGTGGCGCATGCCTTTAATCCCAGCACTCGGGAGGCAGAGGCAGGCGAATCTCTGTGAGTTCGAGACCAGCCTGGTCTACAGAGCTAGTTCCAGGACAGGCTCCAAAGCCACAGAGAAACCCTGTCTCGAAAAACCAAAAAAAAAAAAGCATGATTTCAGAGGTTTCTGCCCATTGTTGCTTGGCCTATGTAATGAGCATGGAAGCAGATTCCTTTGAATGAATAAATAAAGGGGAATCTGTAGTGTAGATAGAGCAGGAAATTTATAGAATAAGAATGAATGTAACTTGATGTAATGTAAAAGCATTTCTTCTTGTGTGTGGTGTGGAAAATTACTAAGGTGAAATATTAAGAGAACATTTGCCCGCTTGAAGGCTGCCACACCTATCTGGCCCTGCCAGATGTGGGGGCTGCACCCAGCAACCGTGGTAACAAAATAATCTTGCCACACAAGAGGGAACCCCACCCTTCTCTGGCCAGTCGATACTGATACCTAGGACATCTGGTTATCAGAAGGATCAAACGAGGGGCAGTTTCAAACTGACTTAAAAGAGGTGGCTGAAGCAGGACAGTTATCTCACTTCTCACAATGGCTCTGGCACCAGGCCTCCGTGGAAAGAGAGATCCTCCTAGCCTGCCTCCCTAAAAGCAGCAATATTAAACTCCTTGCCTAAACATTTAATGCTCTCTTTCCCGAGTACAGAGCTTTGTCTCCCGAAAACAGACATTTAACGTCTTGCAACCCGAATGCAAATCCTCATTCCTTGAGAGTGGACATTGAAGGTCTGTCTCCCTAGAACAGACAAGATACTCTGCCTTTCAGAATGCTTTGCCATCCCGAGAGCAAAGCTTCGTCTTCTGAGCAGACAGAAGGCTTTGCCATCCCAAGAGCAAAGCTTCGTCTTTGAGAGTAGAGAACTAAAGCCTTGTCTCTTGAGACTCGGTCACCTGAAAGCCGAGTCAAAGGCCCTACCCGATACCAGCCTGGAAAGGGACATCGGAACCTTATCTCCCGAACGCAGACTACGGGGTCAAGAGTCGGTCTATGCTACCCAGCCCCCAGTGCGGATGAGAGCCCAGCCTGAAGAAATTCAAAAAGCCCTTGTTAAGCCAGGGAATACCAGGTCGTATGATGCTATTTCATGTGCGTATGAGATGTTAAGAGAAGAGCACAGAAGAGTTAATACATATGTTTAGTGTGTGAAATGTTAAGAGATGTTTTATGGATAATTGATAAGATGAGAATATTAATGGATAAGTTAAGTTAAGGTTAAGAAGTATTTTATAGACAAGTAATGGATAAGTTGTATTAAGGTTAAGAAGTGTTTTATAGATAAGTGATAAGTTAGATTAAGGTTATGAATTGCTTTTATGTTTTAAGTTTAGTAGGATTAATAATTGTGATATTGAATTGCCTGTGTGTTGCCCATTATCAACCTCCCATGCCTATTAAGATTGTAAACCCCATTGATGCATTGGATATTGAAGTTGCTAGTAAAGAATCATCATAAAAACAATTCTCTTGCTTGGTCTGGTTACTCATCACTCTCTGGGGAGAAGGGCACATAGTCCTCATAGATATTACTCGAAAAGAACCTGGAGCTGAAGTCCCCCAGCTCGTAACAGCCCACCACTGTGGTGGCACAGCACACCACGGCAGAACAGAAGTAATCATCAATATCACTCCTCTGCAAACCCTGCGACCTCCAACAGCAGCCTGACTGCAAGATTCCCCTGTGTAATAGTGGCACAAACGTTACAGTCGATGCAGCTACCGTAGGCCCACTCCGTGAGATGGTACCCATACTTGGCACTATGAGGATTCATTGATTTTTTACTTGGGTTCTGGGGATTAAACTCAGGTCTTCATGCTTGCCCAGCAAGTGCATTACTGAGCTGTCCTCCCAGCTCTAAGGGCCTGCCATACTACTCTATTACATTGAACAGTTCATCAAACGTTTGTCGAGCATCTGTGGTGCCAGATGAGACACATCGCTGTAACAGTGCGATGTTTGTGTTGACTGTCACCTTGACAGGCTCTCAAATCACCCAGGAGACACATTTCTGGGGTGTCTGTGAGCGAGTTTCCGAACTGAGTAAAATGAGTTGGAAACCCCATCCTAAATGAAAGTGGCACTGTTCTGTGGACTGGAGACGAGGACTGAATGAGAGGGAGAAAGCCAGCTAAGCGCAGCATTCCTCATTCTGTGTGCTGTTGTGGACATGGGGGGGGGGGGTCTTAACCTCTGATGCCATGCTTCCCTTCGTGATAGACTACGTCCTCTTGAGCTGAGAGCCAACCAAACCCTGCCCAAAGTTAGTTTTTGCCAAGTATTTAGTCACAGTAATGAGAAAAATAACAAATACAAACGGCTAGAGCCATAGCAACCTTCTTGCGACTAAGAGGCAACCACTCTAAAGGCCAATGAGCAAGATGAGAATGTTGTGAAACAAAGAAGGGAAACTTGGCCTGGTCTTCAGTGACTCTGTGGTGGTTTAAACACGGTGTCCCCCTTGGTCTTAGACATTTGTCTATCGGGAGAACTGAGTCAATATCTGTATCCACCAACCTGCTAGCTTCTCAATGTATGGTGAGAATGGCCTCTGGACATTAGATGGACTCTAGATTGTTCTATCACCTATAGCTAAGAGTGTCCCTGGCCAGTGGATGGATGGTGGGGTATATGAGCAAAACGAATTATTTTCAGTTAAATAAGCTTGGGGAAGAAGAATGAGACATAGGTCTTATATGTCTTAACGATTTGGGGGAAAGATATTCTGAGAGGAAAAATTCTCATATGGTAATAATAATAGTATCTGGGCTGGAACAGAGCTCAGTCAGCAATAGAGTGCTTGATCCTCAGTCTGCAAAATAATGCTAAGGAGAGAGAGAGAGAGAGAGAGAGAGAGAGAGAGAGAGAGAGAGA
>NC_022014.1:38657956-38673042 GCF_000317375.1 Microtus ochrogaster
CATGGTGCCTTGTGCCCTAAGCTTGCCATGTTCACTCCTCACTCACCCTGGGCACTCTCTATGCTGTGGAGCCAGCACACCAGGCTGCAGGACCCTGTAGGGGACAAATACTGATTTGAGCCATGAGAGAATGTTTCCGTTGTTTGAAAGGAGTCAGAGGACACCAGTACAGGGCCTGTACCATCAGCCTGTACTATGTGTACTACGGTACTACGCCTGTACTATGTGCACTACGGTACTACGCCTGTAGTGCTGCGCCTGCACTACGAAATGGATCTTGAGTCTCGGGCAAGGGCCTGGAGATTTAAACACAAAACGACACACAGACAGAGACACAGGTCATCCTTGAAACAAGAATGCCTCCTTTATTATGTTCCAGGGCAGTTTATATAGGGAACCTTAACTGATAGCCACACCCCAGCCAAACCCACCAGAAACCACTCCCCTGCCATCAGGAACTCCTGAGGGTCTCATGTTCAGAGCAGCTGCAAACACAGAAAAACAAGTTGTTTTGCTCAGAGCAGCTGCAAGCATAACAAATTGTTTACAGGAAATTCAGGGCCTGGGGGGTCCATAGTCCCCAAAGCTCCCCTCTTCTATATAATTAGACCAAGGTTCTGGACTTTCATGGGCATAGCACAAATATGATAACACTAAGTTGGAAAACGCCCTAGTGAACATGCTCATTCTATGTTCAACATGAATGATATTAAATGCTGGTGCCGGCTACAAGATAATCACAGCAGCCATCTGGCTTATGACAATTCCAGCTGCCATGAAGGAGGCTGCAGCAGTGACAATAGTGGTCACCCATGGTGATCCCGAAGTCTTGGCTGGGAAGCTCAGCAGTTGTACTCAGACTCCAGATCCTCCTGCCTCTGCCTCCTTTGCAAAGGCTACCTGCGTGCACCACCACAACCAGCCAGGCTCTGCAGTTGTAGGAAAGCCCACCGCTTATGCTACCTTGGCACACAGAGCTGGGAACCACTGCTGTCTTCTCCTCACCCTGCACCTTCTCCATATGCCATGTGCAAACGGGCAGCCCAGCAAGGTCTGAGCAGCTCCGGCTTGCCTTGACTCCAACACTTGTTGCTGTGGTTGCCAATGCTCCTGGCACCACCACGGCATCCCCCTTAGCCCCACAACCTCTAGTAAACAATTTTGGGAATTTGGGTGTCGTTTTCTATATTACTTCCTGCTGTTTGTTAGGTGACATAATTTTGGAGGGTATTCACAGCAACCTTTCAGGGTGTCTTGGTTTATCAAACCACACCAGTCTGGAATTATTTCACAAGTTCTCAGAACCTCTTTTCCAAAGCAACAAATCTTTAGACCCATATTTTAAAGTCAAGATACCTTTCTTAGCAGTTCCCAGAAGCAAATGTCTCTCTCAAGTCAAAAAAAACAAAAGAAAACACAATATACATAATCCAAAATCTCTGAGCATATTCCATCCTTACGTGGCTTATTTCTTTACTCCTTTTCATCTGACTGCCTATACACTGTCTCTTTTAAGCTTACTCTTTTTCTTCTATTGTTTTGGAGGCCTTCAATTAACCCTCCCACCTCCTCTTAATTACTTTCCTCTTTATTACTTCCCTGCTGGCCAGCTTTCTGGAGGGCATCCCTCAGAGAGCTTCTAGTTCCTGATCTCAGTGATGTCTCCTGCTGTGGCGCCTGCACCACCTGGAACCACTACCAGCAAGAGTCTGGGGATGAACAAACACACAAAGGCGGATACCCATCTTCATTCCACCCTCACCATTCCCGAGGGTGCTCTCTCAGCATTCCCTGGCTGCTGATCTCTCTGGTGCCTCCACTTGTAGCGTCCATGCTACTATGTGTATTATGCGCTATGACTATAGTGTGGCGCTTGCCCTACGAGATGGTTTGCAAGTCTCAGGCAAGGGCCTGGAGATTTAAACACACAACAACACAGAGAGACACGAGTCATCCTTGAAACAAGAATGCCCCTTTTATTGTGTTCTGGGGCAGCTTATGTAGGTATCCTTAACTGATAGCCACGCCCCAGCAAAACCCACAAGAAACCACTCCCCTGCCAATCAGGAACTCCTGAGGATCTCGTGCTCAGAGCAGCTGCAAAACACAGGAAAACAAGTTGTTTTGCTCAGAGCAGCTGCAAGCATCGGAAAACAAGTTGTTTACAGGAAATTCAGGGTCTGGGGGTCCATAGCCCCAACAACTATCCACCTTGTCTTCACCTACCACAGACTTTGGTACTGCAGGGGCTCTGTGTACACCGTGCTTATACAATCCTCAAAAGCTAAAAGAGCGACCGAATGCACATTGTACAGAGTGAGAGAGTAATTGTATTCCTAATGGAAAACCACATTCCTACTCCACCTGCACTCAAGAGACTTTAACATCTACCTCTCCAGGCCTGGTGGCACAGGTCTGTCACCCCAGCTACTTGAAGGCTGAAGTCAAAGGATCAAAAGTTGACGTCCAACCTGGGACATTCTGTGAGACCATGTTTCTAAATCAAAAGAGGTCTGGGGATGCAGCTCAGTGGTAGACTTGCCTACAAGCACCAAGGCCTGAGTTCAGTCTGCAGTACCACAAACAAGACAAGCCTCTTTATCTTTCCCTGATACAGTGATTCTCGAAGGTCGCACAGGGACATTACGGTGCAAATGCGGGGGTGGGGGAAGTAGGGCTCTTCCTGCCTGCCGCCAAGAAGAAGCTTGCTAAGTGCGCAGAAACATGTCTGCACATAGACTGCACAGCTCCTGGGAGAAGGAAGGTGCTCATTGTGACCTAATTCTGAAGCTCTGAAGAGCTCACAGGGTAGACGAGAAAGCCAGGCGCAGTCTTCAAGGCTGGGATTAAACTCTCACTGAGGCAGAGGCATCTAGAAGTCAAACAGTTTGTAAGGAGGAAGTGCTCATTCGGGCTCACGAGTTCAGAGGTTTCAAGGCTCAGTCACTTGACTCTTGCGTGGATTGTAAATTCTCCTAAAGGACCATGTATCGATGTGGTTTAGTCCCTGGTGTGTCTCTATTAGGATATATGCTAGACCCACTAAGATGCGGGACTTAATGAGAAGAGGCCATGTGTCTAATGAGGAATGTTTCTTTGAAAGGAATGTTGGGTTGCCCTCTCTTTTCTTAGCTTCTATGAGGAAAGCAACATCTACCACATGTTCCTGCCTTGATGTCCTGTCTCCTTTCCATAGGACCAACGCGGTGAATAATCGTTGGATTGAAGCCTTAAAACTCTGACCCAAGAGAAATCTATTCTTTCTTCCTGAGTATTTTGTCAGAGCAGCCAAAAGTTGATTAACTGAGCCTATTACTTTTGGCCCACATGTTATGTCAACTTGACATAAGCTAAAGTCATCCTGAGAGGAGAGAACCTCAATTAAGAAAATGCTTTCTTAAGATGGGCTGCAGGCAAGCCTATAGGGCATTTACTTAGTGATTGATGGGAGAGAGCCCCAGCCCATTGTGGGTGGTGCCCTCCCTGACTGGCTGGTGGTTCTGGGTTCTATAAGAAATCAGACCGAGCAACCCAGAGAAAGGGGGAAGCGAGTAAACAGCATCTCTTCATAGCCTCTGCATCAGTTCCTATCTCCAGGTTCCTGCCCTGTTTGAGTTCTTGCCCCGACGTCCTTCAATGATGGGCTGATCTGGAAGCTTAGCCAAATGAGCCCTTTCCTTCCCAGCTTGGTTTTGGTTATGATGTTTCAGCACAGTAGTAGTGACCTTGGTAACTGGAAGATCTCTCATTAGGTTCCAGCACTTCCCAATACGCCTTCCCAAGGGACCTAGCATTTACCACACTTCCTTGGAGGAACACTCCAGATGAAAGCAGTGGTGATGGCATTGTGAAACTCTGGGGACTAAAGTCAGGGATGGGAGTTCATTTCTTCTTCCTCCTCCTCTTCTTCATCTCCTCCTCCTTCTTCTTACTCTTCTTCTTCCTTCCTCCTATTCCTACCTCCTCCTTCCTCTTCTGTGGTTTTTCTCCGTGTTACAGCCCTGATTATCCTGAAACTCACTCTGTAGAGCAGGCCGGCCTTGAACTCACAAAGATCTGCCTTCCTCAGCCACCTTAGTGTTGGGATTAAAGGCATGAGCCACAGTGCTCAGCTAAGGAGTTCATTTCTAGTTGCTAATAAGTGCATGAGACCTGAAAAGGGAAACTCAGAGTATAAACATGAATTAATTAGGTGGAATTGTGGTTTCATGTCTGGTTACAAACACACAATTAATAAAATGAATGCTTGGGCTGGAGAGATGGCTCAGTGGTTAAGAGCACCAGCTGCTCTTCCAGAGGTTCTGAGTTCAATTCCCAGCAACCACATGGTGGCTCACAACCATCTATAATGAGATCAGGCACCCTCTGGCATGTGGACATACATGGAGGTAGAATGTTGTGTACATAATAAATAAATATTTTTAAAAAATAAAATAAAATGAATGCTTATGTTAAAGAGTACACAGCCAGAGAGTGGGGTTTTCCCCAAGGTTGGACAACAGGCTTGCAGAGTAGGAGAGGAGAAAGGAGGAGATAAAAGGTAGAAGGAGCCGGGCGATGGTGGCGCACGCCTTTAATCCCAGCACTCGGGAGGCAGAGGCAGGTGGATCTCTGTAAGTTCGAGACCAGCCTGGTCTACAGAGCTAGTGCCAGGAGAGGCTCCAAAGCCACAGAGAAACCCTGTCTCGAAAAAAAAAAAAAAAAAAAAGGTAGAAGGATAGCCACAGAAAAAGATTGTGAAGCAAAAAGGAGCTAGTCCTTCCGCCAAGACTGAGAAAAAACAAAACTTGAAAAACAAAAGGTTTGTTCCTTTAAATTATAACAAAATGTAAGACTAACCTTGACCCTACTCCCAACACTAACTGCAGCTCTTAGTTTTATACCAAGCTTCAACCAAACCTATACAAAATCCTAACAGTGGCTCTGCCATAACCCTAACCCTAACCCTAACGCTAACCCTAGCCATAAACCTAACCCTACCCTAACCATAACTCTAACCCTAACCCTAACACTAACCCTAGCCAAAAACATAACCCTACGCTAACCCTAACCCTAAGCCTGACTCTAACACGAACCCTAGCCATAACCCTAGCACTAACAGTTTGGGTTAAGGCTCCACCCTGGCATCCATATTCCCAAAACGTCTGGAATGTTTGGGTGGAAGTTCCATCCCGAGACCCCTCCCTTGAGAGTTGCCTCAGTCCAGACTCCACCTCCAAGAAAGCCTGCCAAAGATGACCCCTCCCCAGAGATGCTCAAGACCACTCCCACAGGGTATTTAAACTGCCCCCCCCCCCCAGAGAACAAACACATGGTTTTCTGGTCTTCCTTTCCCATTTCCTCTCTGAGGAGCTGGAAAGCCACCAGGGAGTGTTGGTATCCATTAAACCTGGGCTTTTTCTGATTTGGCTTGATTTGGTCTGATTTGGATTATTGCTTCGGCAGAGAGGTTTATTGGGGTGCAAAAACTTTTCACTAACCCTAGCCAAAACTCTAACCCTAAAACTACATCTAGCCCAAACACTAAAATTAGGGATAAATTAACCATATGCCAACTACTTAAACTAACTATAACCATTATACTAATACTTACTAACTCTATCCCTAAGCCAAATACCATGCCTCTCCTGAGCTCTGGTGCAAACCATAACCCTTAACCCTAAATTTAGCCCTCATAAGCTCAATTTGTAAGTTTACATCTAAAACTAATCCTAACCCTAACTTTAACCTTACCTTAAACCTAAAAATAACCAAAACTACAATCCTAGCTGTAACTCTAACCCTAACCCTAACACCAACCAAAACCTAAACATAGCCCTAACAGCATCCATGACCTTAGCCCAACAACTACACAAAGCTCTACACCTAGCCCAGACACTGTCTCAAACCACAGTTTAATGCTAAAACTAACCCTAAATGTATCCCTAACTCTAGCCCTACCACCACCTCTGACCCTAGCCACAACCATAAACATAACACTAGCTCTAACCTAACTTGAATACAAACCCAAATCATAACTCCTACCCTAATGTTAACCCTGGCTCAATCACTAATATTAAGTATATATCCCTAACCCTAAACGAAATGTGAACCTATCCCCAGCCTGAACCCTAAAAGTAGATCTAAAACTAACGTTAATCCTAGTACTAACGCTAACTATAGCCCTTACACTAACTTTCTATTGAGTTCTAGTCCAACCCTATCCATAACTCTAACCCTAACCCTAACCTCTAATCCTGATATTAATAATAACCTAACAACTGCAAACCTAGCCTCAACCTTGACTGTAAACCTATCTCTAACACAGAGGAAAGGAGCATACAGGAAATGTAAGACACCATGAGAAAAAACAAACTGGTGAGCCCACAAGTATTATACAGTAAATGTACAGCTGACAGATCCGTTGGACTATCCACAAGAAGTGTATATGTACGCTCTACCTGGAGAACCCATCTTTGTAGAGCTGCAGGCACATCTGTCCTTCGGATAAGTCACTGTCAATTCTGTAAAAATCCTGTGAAATCATGCCATTTCTCCCTGCTACAGTATCCCAGCAGTATATAAACCTGACTTTTCCTGTAAGGCCACTGGATGCCTCCCCCTACACCATGATGCCATGGTGTGAAAAGGATTCAGTCAAGTCCTTATTCTCATAGCCAAAATCTACATAAAAATAGTCCCCACAAACTTTCTTTGTTGACAGTAGTCACTGATAAGAAAGGACCTCATACAGAAGGTAATATGTCTGCTCTAACATCAGACTCAACTGTAATCTGGTCTTCTGCTTGGACTTAACAGGCTACTAATATTTTGTATTACCATTTACCTTGGTTTCAATTAACATAGGATCATAACCCAGGAAATTAACTGGTTATACAGGAAAAAAGCCTGAGTCGCTAAAACTAGTTTCAGAGAGAAAAATTCTCACCTGAGCACCCTGCTGGGTCCCCAGAAGAGATTTCTTTTTAACTCAACCATCTAGATGCTAATGCAAACCAAGCTACCAAGGCTGTGTTCCCACCTGCAGGGGAACTTCACAGTCGCCCCTCTGAGACATAAGGCGCCTCCTTGCCAGATCCACCGGTATCTTGCGACTCAGTGAAAATGCATGCTTGGTACTATTGTTATGGGATTGCTAACTTGTCTGTCTGCTTATATAAACTGAAAGCTTTGTGGAGATCCTCCCTTAGCCTTATCTCTTACCCTCATTCCTCATGCTTTGCCCTTAAGCCTTATGCCCTTGCGCTCATCTTCCCCTAAGGAATAAAGAAACATGCAGGAAAAACGTCTTCAGATCCCATGTCCCAGTCAGTTCTCACTTGCTGTAGAAGTCCAATTCTGAATCCCGAGAGAGTGCTGAGGCCAGTACTCAGTAGCTCCCGATACCAAACCTTTAAATTATAGACAAAAATGAGAGAAGAATCCGTCAGTGGCATAGCCCAGATCTTCAACAAGATTATAGAAGAAAACTTCCCCCAAACTAAGGAAAGACACACCAATACAGATAGAGACAAGGAACACACAGAACACCAAATGGACAAGGTCAAAAAAGAAAACCCCTGTAAAGTTTTTACAGCCCAACAAACCTCTCTGCTGATGCGATAATCTACATCAGACCAAATCAAATCGAATTAGAAAAAGCCCAGGTTTATTGAATGCCAGCACTTCCGGGAGAAAGATCTGGAAAACACGAAGAGGGAAAGGAGAACCAGGAAGACTATGTGTTCATTCTCTGGGGGCAGTTTAAATAGCCTGTGGGAGTGGTCTTGACCCTCTCTGGGGAGGGTTCACCGTTTGGCAGGTTTTCTTAGAGGTAGAGTCTGGACTGAAGCAACTCACAGGGGCGGGGTCTTGGGGTGGAAAGTTCAACCCAAGCATTTCAGAATGGATACCAGGGGCTGGGGTGAAGCCTCCAACCAAACATCCCAGACTCCTTGGATATAGGGATGCCAGGGGGCTGGGGTGACACCTGGACCAAAAAATTCCAGACTCTTTGGATATAAGGGTGCCAGGGGCTGGGGTGATGCTTTTAACCAAATATCCCAGACTCCTTGGATATAGGGATGCCAGGGGGCTGGGGTGACACTTCCAACCAAACACATCAGACTCCTTGGATATAGGGGTGTCGGCTCAAGTCTGGCTACTTTCCTGCGGGTATGGGATGATGTGGCATATCATAGTTACAAACTAATTTTAAAAAACATGTACTGAAAGCTACAAGAGAAAGAACACAAGGGATATATAGCGAAAAATTCATCAGAATAACAGCTGATTTATCAATAGAAACTTTGAAAAACAGAGAAGCCTGGAACAATTCATTCCACACCTAAGACTAATGGCCAGCCTTGACTAATATACCCACCCAGAAGAACTGCCCACCATATAAACAGCCTCAAAAATTTATGTCCAACAAACCAAACCTAAAGAAAATCCAGGAAACAGTATTTCTGGCTGAAGAGAAGAGTGAGCGTGACAGAGAGACTGTAAAAAAGAAGTAGAAAAACCCATAACCTTTAAAATGCAAATACCACTGGGAGAACACCCCCCACCCCAAAATCAACACCATCATGACCACAATCAACACATTTCAATAATAACTTTAAATATCAGTGGCTTCAATTCTCCAGTCAAAAGACACAGGCTAGCTGAATGGACCAAGCAGCATAGTCCAGCTATCTGCTGCCTGAAAGGAGCATTGCTCTAAAACAGACCCTGCCTTAGAACAAAGGAATGGACAGAAGAGCCCAATCTCACAGGACCAGGAAGCCCACAGCATCACCCTAACATCTGAGAACACAGACTTCAAACTAAAATTAATCAGAAGAGACAGAGGGACACTTCATTCTAACCAAGGGAGCAGCTAACCAAGACGACATTACTCTCTGTCTACTTCTGTTGACCTACGCAGACCTGTGTCTGCGAGACCTGGGATCTGAGGACCTGAAAGAGGGGGCAGACTACAGTCTAATGCCATGGACAAGCTTACTTCAGGTTCAGCACGCTTTCATACAGGAATGGAACAAAGAAAGCAATGATCCAAGGAAGGCTGTTTGTGCTCAGAAAAACATGATCAGAAAACCATGTAAATAATTGTCGGGAAACACATACTAAATATTAACAGAGCAGCCTTTCCCAGAACTTTCTCAGGACAGGCCAATTCTAACACAGTTGCCTGGTGCAGACTATAGATCATATCTGGGAAAGCATGAAAGCGAGGCAGAAGGCCATATCCAGATTCAGGCTACACTGAGGACAGCACCCAGCCTGCCCTTCCACCAGACTGAGTTCTATAGCTATGATCTGACACCCAACAGGAATAAACATGTTTTATAACTTGAATGCAAATATCAGTCACAGGAGGCACAAAATCATGTCCCAAAACAAACCTGGGAACAAAGTGCATTGAGGTTAAAGGCCGTATGCCTTTTTTCCTGGAGCCTGAGTTCCCCTAGGCATTGCTCACCATACGTCGTTCTTCTTACCATATCCCAACGCTATCCTAAACGCACAGGTATCAAATTCTGGCACACCCAACTTTATTAAAAAAAAAATCTACTATTGGATTTAAAGTCACAAATTGACATCACTTGCTTAAAAGAAGGTGATTTCAATATTCCACTTTCTTCCATGACAGTTCGTCTAGTAGAAGAATAAACATCAGAATTAATTGACATCCTACATCAAATGGACTTAAAAGGTATGTGCAGAATATTCGACCCAAGAGCCAAAATACACATTCTACTCAGCAGCACATGGAAACTTTTCTAGAACAGACCCTATTGCTGTGGAATATTAGCTGAAGGTGTGTTACGTTTGTTTACGCTGTGGAGCATTTGTTTAATGATGCAAAGATGTGTTGCGCCTTCTACACAGCTGATTGATTGGTCTACTAAAGAGTTGAATGATCAATAGCTAGGCAGGAGCGAGGGATGGATGGGACTGCCAGGCAGAGAGAGTAAATAGAAGGAGAAAAAGAGAGGAGGGGAGGAGCGAGAAAAGGAGAAGGAGAGGAGAACGCCAGGGGCCAGTCACACAGCTGCCCAGCCACACAGCCGCCCAGCCACACAGCCGCCCAGCCACACAGCCGCCCAGCCACACAGCCACCCAGCCACACAGCCGCCCAGCCACACAGCCAGACACCGAGTAAGAAGAAAGGTGTGTGGAGTAAAGGTAAAAGTCCAGAGGCAAAAGAGAGACGGGATAATTTAAGTTAAGAAAAGCTGGCTAGAAATAAGCCAAGTTAAGACCAGCATTCATAAATAAGTCTCCATGTATTTATTTGGGAGCTGGGCAATGCCTCCCCCAAAGAGTAAAAATAAAAACCAACTGCACCCTATTGCTGGAGACACCACTTCCTTATGTCATCAAACATGGAGAAATCAAGCGCTTGCATAGCTTACGCACACCACTGGAGGACAGAAGGAACCATCATCACCATTAAGAAATAATCAAATACGAGTCTTTTCTACCAAGTCTTATAAAATCTGTTTTTAAGGCAAGGAATTGGAATCTTTTTATCTTTCTCACCTTTAATTCAAATGTTTTAATCCTTCCCACACGTAAAACCTTAGTTTGCACTAAGGCCCACTGCTCTATTCTGGGAAGGTTATGGCCTGGAGCTCCTTAAGGACCTTTTGCTCCCTAAGGCAGCGATCACTGTTTCCTTCCTCCTTCATTTCCCACGTGCCAATTCCTTTCAGACTAGCCAACTTAATAAGATTGTGAGGCTGGACCCTAGCTAATGGGGATAAGGCACAGCCTCCCCCCTGATTTAGAATAAAAACTAAATGCACTTCCTGTCTGGGTGGATTCTCTTCCAAGCCCACCTTCTTGATCAAGAGATCAAGCCCAACTTCTTTACCTTGTCTAGACACTTCAGTTAGAACGGTGTCTCGTTCTTGATTCTGAACGTCTTTCTTCCTTTCTCTAGAAATAGGGTTTCTCTGTATAGCTCTGGCTATCCTAGAACATTCTCTGTAGCCCAGGCTAGCCTTGCACTCAGAGATCTGCCTGCCCCTGCCTCCTGAGTGCTGGGATTAAAGGCTTATGCCACCACACTGGGCTATAAACACATTTTTAACACCATGATGGTCATGGGCTCTACCCTCTGAAACTGTAAGACACAAACTCTTTCTTCCATAAGTCACCTTGGTTGTACTCTTATCATAGCAATACAAAAGTGACTAAGACAACACTCAGGAGTAGATGATCTTCATTAGGGAGAGCGGGGGAAAGGAAGACCCAGGTGTGGATGGGTTCCTCGGGAAGCGATGCAGTTAACTGTCTTAGCACTAGCTGTATATAACATTTTGGTGGCTCTCAGGGCAGATCTCGGATGTGTGAGTGACAAGTCCTGGGAAGAAGCCCTTGAGAGGCTGATGACTGATACAAACACTTCAGTGGCTGTGGAAAGGTTGGGATGACGCTGATTGGATAACCTAATTACAATCTCTTTAGGCTATTGATAGCCCCAACAAGCCATTCTTTGCCCACCTCTGCATTAGACTGAACATCCAGCTGAGAACCTTTGGAATGTTTTACCTTAACAAACCCTCTTCTCCACTATTGGAAGGGCTAAGACTGGGAACCAGTACAATCAGCGGGTATAGAAGCGACCCTCCCTCCCCGTCTTGCTAAAACTCAACGGCTGGCAAATTTTATGCAAGTTGCCATAAGCTAGAGTCATCTGAGCGGAGGAAACCCCAATTGAGAAAACGCCTCCAGAAGATTGGGCTGTGAGCGAGTCTATGGAGCATTTTTTTTTATTGATGATTGTTGGGTCATCTGTGGGAGGATGGTCCTGAGTTCTGTGAGAAAGCAGGCTGAGCAAGTCATGGGGAGAAAGCCCCTCCATGGCCTCTGCATCAGCTCCTGCCTCCAGGTTCCTGCCCTGTTTGAGTTCCTGTCCTGACTTCCTTCTGTGATGGACTACAGTGTGGAAATGCCAGCCAAATTAGCCATTTCCTCCCCAAGTTAGCAATCACAGCAGTAGAAACCCGAAGACAAGTTGGTTCTAGGAGTGGGGTCTTGCTGTGACAGACCAGACTATGTTGTTTTGGGGAGGATTATAGAAGGACTTTGAAACTTTGGGCTAGAAAAGCCATTGAGTGTTGAGAGCTCAGCAGGCTATTCCGTAGGAGCTTGGAAAATAGGAACGTTAAGAGCGGGCAGAAAATGGAGGCCTGGCTTATGAAGTCTCAGAGGGCATCAAAGATTTTACTGGGCCTTTTGTATGCAGAATTTGTGACATCTGCTCATCTAGAGCTGAAGAGTCAGCTCTGATTAATTAGGAGACCAGAAACCACTGAAGTAAAACATTTGTTTTGCTAGAACAATGGGTGCTGGTCAGCTGGGGCTGAACAGTCAGCTGTGAGTAAGAAGAGACCGGCATCACTGAGGTGAAGTCTTCTGGGAAGTGTTTCCTGAGAAACAGCACACAGAGGTTGTGTTCCAGAGGTGGCCAAGGTTGTACCTCCTTTTGGCAGCTGAACTTGGTAGTGGTGAGATTCACCTGGGTGGCACTGGTTTTGAAGGCATGACTAGGTCATGGAGACCTGCTAAGACTCGGCACTGTGAGAGGCCAAGCGAGGCCATTGGTGAAGATGCAGCCCCAGTGGCAGTTGAAGGACCAGCATTGATGGGGCCATGGAAAGAAGCTGAGGCTTGGAACCATGAAGAGAGCCTGTTGGTGAAAGTGCAGTCCAGTCACAGTGAAGATGCTAATATTTTGGAGATGCTAGTACCGTGGGGTGACCACCAAGAACAGCAGCCGCAGTGGAATGGAGCCAGATGGAGCCTAGAAGACGAGCTGTGTGTGCTGCAGAGCGCAGAGTCAGAAGTGACCCACGCTCCGTGGAGGAGCCCAGAAGACCATGAGTGAACCGCAGATATTGAACATTGAATTATTTACACCAGTGGAGTTTGGTTTTGCTTTTTTCAGATTGTGACTGTGCCCTGGTTCTTCCCCCCTGAAGTAAGAAAGTATTTAACTTATTTTTTATTTTATAGGAACCCACAGTTGAGAGACTTGGAATTTTTAAGAGAGATTTTAAGTTTTAAGAGACTTTGGATTTTTAAAGAGACTAAACTTTTAAAGTGTTTGAATTGGTAAAGACTGGGGGGCTTTTAAGATTGTAATATGTTTTATATTTATGGTATTTATTAATCTGAGATCTTGGGAATGAATCAAAAAGAAAATAAAAGAAAAGAAAAGAAAAGAAAAGAAAAGAAAGGTTATATCTTAAAAAGTGTTGTGTGAGCCAGGAGGTGGTGGTGGTGCCTGTCTTTAATCCCACCATTTGGGAAGCAGAGGCAGCCTGATCTGCAGAGAGAGTTCCAGGACAACCAAATCTACATAGAGAAACCCTGTCTTGAAAAAGCAAAACAATAATAACAACAACAAAAGGTGTTGTGTGTTGTGTTGACAAAGGGTCAGGACACCGACTTGATCATGTTCCTACTAGACATTATTTTAAATGCCTTGATTTATAACGTCCTTTGTTCTAATAACTATAAAAACTCCAAGTGACCGCTTCCTCATTGGAACACAGTATTTGGGGCCATGGTCATGGGTATTACAATTTTTCTCAGAATAAACTATGCCTTTTTAATTTCTTCCTTTGAGGCAAGACGGGCTTCTCTTGACAACAGAAGCGTGCTAAGAACGCTCCTCCGTTCTCTGTTTTGATGGGTGAAATTATAGGGTGGCTCTAGAGATGCTTGGGAAGGAATTATAATCTGGGAAACCAGAAGCATCTAGGGACACATAAGGGAGTTAGCAAGCGCCTTCTCTCTGAGATTTCCACACAGCTGCACCATTACAGCTGGTGAGCTGGACGGGCCTTCAGTTGTTAACTGTGCTCAAATTCTTGCTGATCCCCAGGGAAGGGACTCCTTCCTTCCCATGTCCCTGAGATTTTCCACGTCTTTCTATCCTGTCTCAAGGGAATTGTTGTCCCTAAGAAATGAAGGTCCTGGAGAGGACATCATCGATGCCCTCCAGACCCCTGGCTCACTTCTAACCTGTCCTTCTGTGGCACCTGGCTTCTGCACCCTTGAGGGGATACATCTTGCTCCCATCCCCTCCCCCATCCTGGGGCAAGCCCAGGAATCTGGGTCCTTGCATCCCCTATCCAGGCAGCCAGAGCCAGTGATGAAGGTGGACACTTTTGTTTTTCCTGATGGTGTGTCGTACTGATTGAACTTTCCTCTTGCACAAGACTCTCTCAGTTCCCAGAAGACCAGACCAGCCACTTCCCTGAGGGCCCATTGAGCCCTGGGAGAGGAGGGTGGGGTGTTCTTTCTCCACAGAGGACAGAGAAGTGTGTCTCCTCATCCCTTAGACATTTCCACCAGGCCCTGTAAGGGAGCTATTTCAGGAATAGCTTCTTTACCAGAGCTCAGGGAGGGGCAGACAGCTCTGTGTTTGCTTTTTCTCTTCTCCAAGATGTGTTTGGTAACAGCATATGAGCTGTGTAATCCTCCCTCCAGCCTGCCCTCAGCACAGCATGTCCCCAAGGACACCAAAGGTCACCAAACATATGCAAGGCTGGGTTTAGCTCTGATCTGAGTCTGGACACAAAACCTTCTGTGACACCGTCAGAATTACGTCACTGGTACAGGTCGGGTGCTGGCCAGGCAGCACAGGCTGCCAAGCCACCCAGAAAAACCAGCTCTACTGAGCCTCACTGTATCCCTGGGGGCCACAGAAGCCTAAGAGCCTTGTGGGCCAGGGCCCTACCCCCCTTGCCTATGTCTTCAGCCAGTCACTATGCTGGGGCTCCAGATGACAAAACTGGAAGAAATGGGGCCCCATGGATGGATGCAAATATCTCTCTCATTCCTACAATCTACTCAACAAGGATGCATCCAGAGAGGGGGTTGGCCACTTGGATTTTGGGTCTCAGAGTTAGGCATGTCATAGGTCTGTAATCCCAGAACTCAGGAGGCTGAGGCAGGAGCCCACAAGTTCAAGTACAATCTGAAGTACTTACTTTGTCAGAGAGAGGGAGAGGGAGGGAGGGAAGGAAGGAGAGAGAGAGAGAGAGAGAGAGAGAGAGAGAGAGAGAGAGAGAGAGAGAGAGAGG
>NC_022014.1:38673142-38688148 GCF_000317375.1 Microtus ochrogaster
GAGAGAGAGAGAGAGAGAGAGAGAGAGAGAGAGAGAGAGAGAGAGAGGCTGAGAGAGGTGAGTATAACAACTCTCCATGATGTTTATGGAAACTTCTAACCAACCCCAGATACCCAAAACAAATGCTTCCAACCTCTCAGACCCTGAGCAAGTATCCCAGCTGCTCAGCCCTTCAGACTCTTCATCTAGAACCTGGGCACTGGGAACTTAACCCCCATACACAAGCAGGCAGGCATCCTGTGGGTCCTTGGCAGGACTATAGCCTCTGTAGCCTCTGTCCTTTTCTAAGTTAGACACTACTTTCCTCCTTGAAGACTGTGTCTGGCAGGGACAACCCAGTGGCATCAGCAGTGTGGTCCAGAAGTGGCTGTTTCTCAGGCACCAGTTCTGCCTAGGGACCATTCTGGCAGCTGGCAGTGGCCTTTAGGGACAGCCAGGAACATACAGGAGGTACTTGAGGAGGTTCTGTAAGGGTTGAAACTGCAGCCCCCTGCCCCTAGGGATGGTAACAACTGGGGTTGTTTCCTGCAGGCTTGAGGGCCTCTGGGCAGGCCAGAGCCCTTCAGGAGTGGGCACACACGTTTCATGAGTGGCATCCTGCCCCCTCCCTCCCTGGCTCTGGGTCCTTAAGTCTCCTGTCATGTAGCCAGATGGTTTCACCCAGCACCAACTTGCCAGCCTCCTTGTCCTCCTCTGCTCCAGTCTTTCTCTCAAGCTGCATCCCGAGGATGCAGTGTTAATTGAAGTGCTGGATGCTAAATTGTCCTTGGGGCTGAGCAGAGCTGAGCGTGGAAGGCAAATTGAGGCAACTTTAGATTGGGTCCTCAGCTGCCCTGCTGGGCGGGGAACAGAGACCAGAGCAACCCAGTGCAGTCAGAGAGTGATGCCAGCACAAACATCCTCAAACCTCAGCCACCCACCTGGCTTTGGCTATTTCCCTACCAACGCCCTTGAGGGCGAGCATGAACACAAGGAAGTTGATTTTTTTTTTTTCCCTATCCTATTTTTAAAACCCGTCTGGGCTGGCAGGAGTTGCCATTTGGTGCTCCGGCTTTATTTTCCAGATGCTGTGGACAAACAGCCCACAGAGAAGGGCCCAGTGAGACCTCTGCCTGCCCGTGGCCCAGCCTCGTGCTTTCTAGATGTTTGCGTCCTCCCCGCTCTGGGGAAATGACTGGCTCCATTCCCCTGGTACAGAAATTGAGGTTGACAAGAACTCCTGCCACTACCACCATGATCTATTTCCAGAACATTTACACTACCCCCAAAGAAAGCTTATTTGATTTAGATAGCTGATCCCCACCTGTCTGAATTAAGCTATTGTGGTCACTGATTCTGCCCAGTTCTTGCAAGTCCCCACTCAGCCTCTTTTTAGGCAGCATCCTCAGTGGGGGCTTTCCCCTGCATCCTTTCTTAAGGCCTGTCTGGTCTTGCATCCCACAGAGGATGGTGGGACGACCTCTCTCTCTGGTTCTGATGAGCACCGCTATTGTAGCTATTGTGAGGAGCTTCTGTCTGGACTCCTGGTCTATTTTCTGTCAGGCCACTATTAAACTGTTTGACATCTCGAAATTGATGCTTACTACGGGACCCATTCTCTCTCTAGTTGGAGGTAGAGTCTCAGGCTCTGGCGAGGAGCTTTTCTGGGCAGTAGTGGTAGCATAGGGGTCAGTGTGTGGACAAGGAAGCCTGGGTCACAGTGGCACCCACGTTATGTGTTAAACAATATGTGCTTATGTCCTGCTGGTCCGCTAACCAGGAACGGGACACCCTGGTATGTCTTCTGGGTTTCAGGTTCCTATCTGTTAAAAGACATCATGGTAAGCAGGATTTACATGGGCTCTTGGGAGTTGGTCTGGCTCTCAAATGAGTGTGCCAGCAGACAGAGAAGGTTTGACACCCCTGGGAGTGGGGGTCCTGGCCCCCTGGCATCTTGCACTCTCAGTGCCTGTGAGATGAGGCCCACTGGGTCCTCCAGGCCTTGTTACTGGACTTAGGCCCTCTGGAAAGCTCCAGGAATGCAATGGAAGTGCGTTTGTTTACCACCACACATAGTACCCAGGTCTGAGCTCTCCTGGCAGCTTTTACCGCAGGAAATCGTGACTTCCTTCTGCCTTATACTTATCTCGTGGTCCATTGTGACACCTCGACTTTCTGTTCTATTTGCACACCTGGCTTTATACCTTCTTGTGTGCTTTTTGGAAAATACCCCCACTGGACTATAGGCACTGGTTGCTGCTTGCTGCATCAGAGAAGGCTATGTATGGGCATGGCAGCCTCCCCAGGGCCCCACAGATGGGTACGTGGCATTCCATGGAGGAGCCTGGCAGAGAGCCTTCCAACACTAGAGTCTGGGCAGGGATGACAATACCCATCTACGTGATATCAGATGAGCAGAGCTCCTCCCTGCCCAAGGGCCACCTCACCCTCTCAGGACAGTGTGCAGCGCAGTGTGAGGGCTTTGGCTCATGTCCAGCATGATCCCGGGACAGGTGCGAGGTTCACCTTTTGACTGTATTTCGATCCCCTCTCTCAAATGAGAGCACAATTACCTGAGCCTGGCCCCCGGAAGGGTTCCAGGCGGAGACCTATCAAGTATACAGCAGTTCAGAGAAGCAGAACATTAGATGCCAGCCTGCATCCCCAGAACTAATGGCGGTCATTATCACCCTGAGGGGAGAGTAATTGCTATGACCTACTTGGGGAAGCGGCTGTAACTGACAGCCTTGGAGAATTGCAAAAGCCAAGATAAGTCGCAGGCAGCTGAGGACTAAGCCGTGACTCCGGGTGCTGTGTGTGCTTGAGACCCTTGTCCTTTGACCTGCATTTTGGTCAAAGACCTTGAGAGTGTTTCCGGTGGGGAGACAGGGGTCTCAGACCAGCTGTTTGCTCTGCGCTTGGTAAAAGGCTTCAGTGTGAAATCTTCTCGGCCTGGCTAAAAGAAACAGAGGACACTTAGGACAGTGGGGTTCTGAGCATCAAAGCCAGAATAGGACAGAGTACTCCCAAAGGGAGTCTCCTTAACCAGAGCCTAAAGGAGATTTTCCCATAATGCCCTCCCCCATGCATTTTTCCCCCTGGGAATTAACTTGGGTTTTGCACAATCTAAGGAAGGGCTTTGCCCTGTCTCCCAGTACTTATTAGGAACCTTATTTTTGTACAAAGATAACCAATACGGCAGAGGCCGCTGGACCCTCAGCCTCACCCTTGTGCCTCAGTATCCCCACGGTGATGTTGGCTCCTCTCTAGTATGTTGGGCTCCACATGCATGCTGGGTGTCCACAGGCACCGTAGAGCTTCCCACTGGAGACCTGCTTCCTTAGATTTCATCCTGGATTTTCAGGATCTCTCCATGTGGAAGAGAATCTAGACGGTGCTTGCTTGCTCATGGTTACCGCTGTATGGGAGGCAGTGGGATGTCTGAACTATCGTGTATCTGTCTTGATGAGAGGCATCAGCTTCCCCTAAGTTGTCACCTTGTCGTAGTTTGGATCTTGAATGTCCTCGCAAGGTTTGGTGCTACTGTGTGGTGGTAGAATCTTTAGGAATGAGGCCCCGTTAGAGAAAGTTAGGTCACTGTGGGCAAGTCCTTGAAGCAATTCCGAGACCCCTTTCTCTTCCTTTCCTTTTTCTTTCTGGATGTTGGGAAGTGAGTGGCTCCCTCCCCCACATCCCCTACCGTGTGCCATCTCACTGCAGGCCCACAGACCACAGATTCTGCACTTGAGCCCAAGTCAGTCTCTCCTCCATTTGAGTAGTTTGTTTCAGTGAGAGACACTGAGTAGTATGTCTGTCAGAGCTGGTGGGTCTAGGGCCCCCAAAGAAGCGCTGGGATAGGGCACAGCAGTTGGCTCTGGGTTCTCTGAGCAGCTGAAGTAAGGACTTAGCCAAAGAGAAATGCCTTGCCATTGTCTCAAAGAAAGTGACCCTGTGTTTTTCCCTTGAGGCAGGATCTGGAGGGAGTTTGACTGGGGTTCTGGTTTGGACATCTCTGAGGTGGCAGCAGCTCGTCCCCTGGGGGGCATGGACACGTGAAGACCCACCGGTAGCTAGGGAAGTTGTTTCCAGCTCATGTGTGGTCACGATCAGGAGGCCTCACACCTTCCCCAAGACTGAGCATCCTTGTGGTATGGCAGCTGGCTCTTCGGAGTGCGGGGCATACCCATGAGAGTGGGACTCCACAGAGCTTTGCTGCCTCGGGAATCTCAGCCTTCACCTCCACCTTCTTCCTCAGGTGAGCAGACTGGCTGATCCAGTGCAGACAGTGATGGCCAGAGGTGAGACCTATGGAGGGTCATACCGGAAGCTGGTCACTGCTCTGACACCTGCAGCTCGCGAACCTCCAAGGTCTTGTCACTGCTTGGCTGAAAGGACTGTCTCTTTGGAGAGGCCATTTGGCTGAGCAAGTGATTGAGGCACCTGGTTACCAGCCTGCAAGGGCCCACATCATGCAGGAGCTTGAGAGCAAGCCTCTCGCTGGGCCCTCAAAAGTACTAGGAACCCCTCCCTATAGGACACAGGCCTTGGGGTCTGTCAGGAGCCCTGGGGTCTAACAGTGGAAGCTTCTTGATCCTTGGGTGCTATTGTTTGGTCAAGCTGCTACATTGCTTGATCTGGTTGGTGGCATTTGTTTAACTCAATATCCTAATAAGGGCAAAAGTGGGTAAGAGAGGTCTGGGGACTGTGACTCAGTGATAGAGAACTTGCCTCGTACCTGTGATGGGGAAGCAGGTTAGTGGGGGCGAGACGGTCATTGCAAATGAGCCATGTTAGCTGCTCTCCTGACTTTGTGCCTGGTCAACATTTCCATGATGAAAGTAAAGCTACAGATCTCAGATGCTGACGTCCACTTCCCAGTTCAGTAGGCTTGGCTTCTGGTCATGTAACTTTCTTTTACTTAAAAACTCAGTCAACCACTTCAGGCAAATATCTTTTCCCACAGCTCTTTCCCACAGCAGCCCCTCAGCCTGACCTCGCTGTCCTTCAACTCTGCTTCCAGCCAGGATTCCCAGATGTTCTGCCCGTGTCTGACATGCTTATATGTTTGCTGCTTGTCTCCTTCCACTAAGATGTCAGCTCCATAGGGTCTGGATTCCACGTTTGTCCTCTGCCATCCCCTCCCTGTAAAGGATGAACAGACTTGAATTTAGCTGCACTTATTAGACAGGTGCCATGATAGCCACAGGACACGGGATGACCTCACTCAAGGGGTGTGTTACCAGTGAGATAGCTTATCAAGTAAAGGTACTTGCTGCTAAGCCTGAAGATCTGAGTTCAATCCCCAGAACATACACAGTGTAAGCAAAGAGTTAACTCTGTAATTGTCTCTGACCTCCACACTTGCTCAGTAGTGTGTGTGTGTGACATACAAATAAACAAATGTGTGTTTTTTTGTTTGTTTTTCCAAGACAGGGTTTCTCTGTGTAGCCCTACCTGTCCTGGAACTCGCTCTATAGACCAGACTGGCCTTGAATTCACAGAGATCCACTGCCTCTATTTCCCAAGTGCTGGGATTAAAGATGTGTGCCACCACTGTACAGCAACATTTTTTTAAGACAGAGATGGACAGGATGTAGAGAGTGAGTACCCCCATATTCCTTTTGGAGTTCAGTCTGTTGTGTGTGAATGAGTTGCTTGCTGGGTTTCACACACACACACCCTCATTATTAGAAAACTGGCAGGTGTGGCCAGGTCCTGAGCACTGGGGAATTCACACACTGCCTGGAAAGCCCTACTGTCGCCCAGGGGCAACTGGGCCCACCACCTGGAACCTGCCCTCTGACTTGGCCCTGAAGCTCTTTGACTTTAGGAAACTTGAATTTGACTCACCCAGTTGTACTTCCTTCCAGAAGTGGAATTCAGGGCTCCGTGTACCTACATTGTCCAACCCAGCCCTTCCTGATACATGAAAATACAAAGCAGAGGCTCAAGTTGTTAAGGTGGCTTCCTCGGTGTCACACAGCAGACCAGGGTATAGACTGGCTTCCTGGCCACCGTGCACTGCTTGGCTTCTCGGGGCATGTTTGGTGCCATGTAGACCCTGGCATAGCTCTGATTATGTAGAAGAGTCAACTCTACTGTCCCTCATCTCTCTCCCTACCTTGCCACACCTACCTGCAATATCTCAATTTCACCTGGCCTCAGCACCAGCCCCGAAAAAAAAAAAAGCCAGAAGGGTTTCTCTTCGGAAGATTGCAAACCCACTGTCCCCGGCAGCTTGGAGAGTCCCTAACTGATGCTGCTGGGTCCCCAGTGTTAGCCTCCTCCCAGGACACCAGGAGCATAATAATAGCCTTGGCTGAATAAATGGAATATGATTCTAAGCCCCACTGGGTGGAGTAACGGAGAGGGCAAGATGAAACCGGTGGGCTGAGAGCCGGGTGCCAGGTCACAGGCAGGGAGGAGGGCAAAGCCCCAGCCCGGGAGAGTAGAGGTAGAGAAAAATGGTCCTGGGGGAGCAGTTGCTTGGGTAGATGGGTCTGCAGTCTTACCCATGGACATTATTCACTTTCCTTTGTTGTGAGCCAGTATATGGGGGAAAGGTCTTCTGGACAGATAACATAATGTTCCATTGCTCACCACAGTTCAATATTCATTCCTCGTGTCCATCTGCAAAGCCCTGCACTTCTGTGTGTGGGCAGGCTATAGTCTAAAGTTACCACTGTTTATCTATAGGGGCACAGAATCCCTGATGTGGCCAGCAGAATCGGCTTCAAGGCAGCTCCCATGCCGCTGTGACACAGCGTTCTTTTTCTTTCATTATTGATATTTATTGAGCTCTACATTTTTCTCTGCTCTTCTCCCTGCCTCTCCCCTCCCCTTCAACCCTCTCCCAAGGTCCCCATACTCACAATTTACTCAGGAGATCTTGTCTTTTTCTACTTGCCATGTAGATTATATCTATGTAAGTCTCTCTTAGGGTCCTCATTGTTGTCTAGGTTCTCTGGGATTGTGGTTTGTAGGCTGGTTTTCTTTGCTTTATGTTTAAAAACCACCTATGAGTGAGTACATGTGATAACTGTCTTTCTGTGTCTGGGTTACTTCACTCAAAATGATGTTTTCTAGCTCCATCCATTTGCCTGCAAAATTCAAGATGTCGTTATTTTTTCTGCTGTGTAGTACTCCATCGTGTAAATGTACCACATTTTCCTTATCCATTCTTCATTATCAACCTTATCCATTTAGGTTGTTTCCAGGTTCTGGCTATGACAAACAAAGCTGCTATGAACATAGTTGAGCACATGTCCTTGTGACACGATTGAGCATCCTTTGGATATATACCCAAAAGTGGTATTACTGGGTCTTGAGAAAGGTTGTTTCCTAATTTTCTGAGAAATTGCCACACTGACAATCAGAGGGGTTGTAGTACCAGCTTGCACTCCCATCAGCAATGCAGGAGTGTTCCCTTTTCCCCACAACCTCTCCAGCATAAGTTGTCATCAGTGTTTTTGATCTTGGCCATTCTTACAGGGACACACCATTCTTCTAGGACACTGTAAGGGTTCAGCGTAATACTTCAGGCTGGATCTTCCCTCGGTGCCTGGATGGAGCCATTTCATGAAGGTACTGGGAGGAGAGGAGTCGTAAAACCTAGCTCCAAGGCTAGGATGTCACTCAGCAGTGGCCCTGGGCTCCATCCCTTACCAGAGCCAGTGTGGCCTGTGCTCCTTGCTGGGAGACTGCTGGTCCAGGTCCTATGGTAGGCAGAGTCCACTGAAAGTACACTCACTTCCCCACTAAGAGCCACTCTGGATTCTTCTGGCTGAGTCCTCTCTGGATGTTCAACTCTCTCCTCCATGTCTCTGTGGCCTTGGCTCCCGCATCAGCTGCCAACTTTCTCAAGTTTTGACACCCAGGCTACAGTTGAGACTCCACGAACATCCTCCTCCTGTCTGGGACAAAACCATACATACACCTTCTTGGGTCCTGTAATGTGTAGCTTGAAAAAGGTCTCCAGTTCTTGGAATCAAAGACTCTTGGGGACAACGGAAGGGTGGATTTGGGCAGGAGGGTTTTGTTTGTTTATTTGTTTTTGTTTTGTTGTTGTTTTGTTTATTTTTTTTCAGGTTTTGGTTTTTCAAGACAGGGTTTTGCTGTAGCTTTGGAGCCTGTTCTGGAACTAGCTTTTGTAGACCAGACTGGCCTCAAACTCACAGGGATCTGCCTGCCCCTGCCTTCCGAGTGCTTGGATTAAAGACATGTGCCACCACCACCTGGTTTTGGGCAGGAGTTTTGTTGTAGACAGGTGGGCAAAGTTGACCAAAAAAAGAGCCAAAATTGGAACAATGAGTAGTTCCCAAAGCAAACAGCCCTTTGGTGGCACAGCCATTACTGCCAGTGAAGCAGGAGAGATGAGGAGAAGCAGAGCTGATATCCACTCTCAACTGAGGCTGAGGGAGTGGCTGGTCCTCGGCAGTCTGGACCCCCCCCCAATCCCTGACCAAGGTTTTTTCCCATTTGCCTGGGCCTCTACTACCTTAAAGGAACTAGGATATGGCTACCCTTAGGCCTCTCTCTGTTAGTGTTTTACTTTGGAGCTCTGCAGGCACTGTTTGACGCATAGTCCGGGCGATACCAGGCGAGGCTACTGCACACGACTCACAAGTCACACAACTCCCACTGGTCTGTGGAAGGTCACCCTGGGCTGGTGCACCAGACAATGGCATCAGGGCCCCTGTGGAGGGTCAGCAACCTCAGATCTAGCATCTCACAATTATCTGTGCTGGGCAAATAAGTAGGGCTGGGGAGTAATAGACGGAGAGAAAGGAGGGAATGAAGAGGGGATTACTTCCAGTTGACTGAGGGTTCTTCTGCTCAACTTACAGAAAAGTCACGAGACACAAAGTAATGCTAGCTGCCCTAAGCCGTGAGAGTCGTGTAAACAGCTCTCCAGGCAGCTGGAGCAGCATCCACGGCAACTCTACGGAGTTTACAGCTCCCGGCACCTCGTCCCTCTGCTCTCCGCTGCCCACCTCTCACCGCTCTCCATGTGGCCAGCAGCTCAGGTGCGAGTGCTCAGCCTGTTCCAATAACACACCCAGAAAGAGGCGTTCCTGGGCCTTCTGTTAGGACACAGAGCAGCGATTCTCAGTCTGTGGGTCGCGACCCCATTAGGGGTCTCATATCAGATAGTTACATTATGATTCCTAACAATAGCAAAATTATAGTTACAAAAAAGCAACACAGAACTGTGTTAAAGGGTCGCAGCATTAGGAAGCTTGGAAAACAGAGACTGGACCGCCCTCAGTCAGACAGAAGAGCTGGACTGTCCATGCTCAGCATCCTGTCTGTTGACCACAGGCTTTCCACAGTCCTGCGCATCTGTGCACACACCCTGGGCCCACCTGCCCTGGCTGTCATGGGTGGGGTGGGGCCATCTGAAAGGCTGGAAAGGGGTGGGGCCATGTGGGGGCATTAAAAGCTCTTTCTAAAAATATTTATTGATTATTAGCTGGGTGTGGTGGGGAGCACCTGGCACTTGGGAGACAGCACTAGCAAAAGTGCGTAAGAACATGTTTCTCTTCCTATGGCTGTGATACAGGAGTCTGACAAAAGCAGCTGAAGGGGAAAATTCTGGCTCCCAGTTCACAGGCACACTACATAGGCAGAGAAGTCGAGGCAGCGGGACTTGAAGCGGCTTGAACAGTTGTCACCCTGCATCCACAGTCAGGCAGTAGAGAACCACGAGGGCCAATTCTTATACCAAATTCTCCTCATTCAGTCCAGGGCTCTAATCCATGTAGAACGGAGATGCCCACAACCAAGGTGTGTCCTCTCCACTTCAGTTAACCTAACTAGGCATTCCCAGAGGCTAGTCTGAGATGGCTTGATGTACGTGTCCATGCTACTACATGTACTACGGTCCTGTAGCGCCTGTACTATGTGTACTATGATACTATGCCTGGAGCATACCACCTGCACTAGGGGACGCTGGCTAGCCGGGGAAGGGCCTGGAGATTAACACACATGGAAAGGGCCTGGAGATTCACACACACACACACACACACACACACACACACACACACACACACACACAGAGAGAGAGAGAGAGAGAGAGAGAGAGAGAGAGAGAGACATGGATCATCCTTGAATTCCCCCATGAAAAGCCCCCTTTATTGTGTTCAGGGCAGCTTATATAGTGCTCTGGCCATGCGCCAGCTCTCGGGATCTTTCAGCTGCAGGCCCACCAGAAACCACTCCCCTGCCATCAGGGTCTCGTGCTCAAAGCAGCTGCAAGCATAGGAAAACAAGGAAATTCAGGGTCTGGGGGTCCACAGTCCCCAACAGCTTGAGATCCTGTCCTGCTGACAATCGGCATTAACCATCACAGGGGTTCATTTAATTTTTATCCCTTCTTCGCCCTAATTGGCGGGAGGGGACAGAGCTGCTGGCTGCACCTACACCACCACCACCACTCTCTCTCCCCCAGGAAGCTCCAAAGATTCCTCGTTTCTTTATGGGCAGAGTGGTGCTGTGTTGTGATTTTTTTTTTTTTCCTGATGAACCTATTTCCTTCTTGGGGTAAAGATAACTCCAGTCTGGTATCCATGGCAACTAAATGAGCAAAAGTGATGCTTTGATAGTTGGGTTTGTGCTGCTAGTAGGGCTTATTGTCACAGTAATGAAGCTGTCATCTCCTAAGCAGGAGGATGGTAGAAGGGACAAAGGACCTCACCTGGGATCCCAGGCACTATTCTTTTATGCCTCTGCCCCAGCTGCAGATGACCTTAGCAGAGTGTACGGGAGGTGAAAGGTTAACTGAAGGCAGGGCTCCATGATGATGTTTCCATGAGGTCATCATTCATCAAGGGGTGGGACTTGGAGTGGTACAGATGTTCTGGGGTCACCTGTGAGTCGGTGGTTCGCCCAGCTGGCTGATGGAGAAAAAGGACTTCTCTAAGTTCTTATCTGACTTCCATAAGTGTTCTGTAGCATGAACACACACATGCACATGTGCACGCACAATCACGCAACCTCATAACACACACACCAGCACACACATAAATAAATGTGATTTTAAAAAAAATTTAAGGGCTGGAGAGATGGTTCAGAGGTTAAGAGCATTGCCTGTTCTTCCAAAGGTCCTGAGTTCAATTCCCAGCAACCACATGGTGGCTCACAACCATCTGTAATGGGGTCTGGTGCCCTCTTCTGGCCTGAAGGCATACACACAAACAGATGCATAATAAATAAATAAATAAATATTAAAAAATAAAATAAAATAAAAAAATTTAAAACTCCAAAGCAGATACACTCACTTAGGGAAGCGTGGACAGAGGGAGACGGAGACGGAGAGGAAGGGGAGAGAGAGCAGGCAAATGAGCCTCAAGTTCTGGGGTCCCCAGATTTTACTGTCCCCCCTTCTACCTTATGTCATCTCTTCTCTGGTTCTCAGGTTTAGAATATTTTCCCCATGTTTTCTCAGAATTGATTTAAACTAGAAATTATTGATTCCCTCTTGAGTTTTGTTCAAGACTTATGCTTGGTCACATGATTGACAGTCCCACTGTCTATGGGTAAAGACACCCTGATCTTTGGGAGGGTCTTGTCATGAGAGCCTGCATAAAACTGCTGGTCTCACTGCATTCAGAATTACACAGGAGGGAGCCATGAACCCATGCTCCTGCCCAGCTTACTTTTCTGCACTTATACAGTTTAGGATACCAACAAAGGGATGGTACCACACTCAGTGGTGTGTCTTCTCACCTTAATTAACATAATGGAGATAACCTCCCTCATGGTTCTCGATTCTGTCAAGTTAACAACATTGACCATTACAGACTTAGACACTACACATCACAAGACCTTGCTTGGTAGGGTGTGCAGCCATGCAACTCCAGCACTCAGAAGGCAGAGGCGAGAGGGCTGTGAGTTCCAGGCTGGCCTGGACTACATACATAATGAGACCCTGTCTGAAAAGAAACCAAAGATTCTGAAGCGTTGTGGAGAGAATTTGTTCGTGGACCTATACAAACGCACAGATGTGCCTTGGCTCTGGGGAAATGGAATCGTGTTCCAATAAAACCATCTCAAGATGACCGCATGAAAGGTGGAAAGGTTTCTCATCTACGTCTTACTGGATATAATAAAACACCATGACCGAAGCAATTTATTTTTTAAAAAAAGTATTTAGCTTATGACTTCATAGGGTTAGAGTCCATGATGGCATAGAGGAACAGCAGAAAGCTCACAAGTGGTTTGGAGCACAGAGGTCTTTCAGTCCACAGATCTCCAGAGAACCAAGAATATTAAGTACCCAGGATTGTTCTTTCAAAGAGAAGGACATATAACCAGTGTTCCCAAAAGGCTGGGGACTGAGTAATTAATAGCCTGGTGATCTGCGTTATCTGTTAGGTCAGGCCATATCAAGCTCCTATAACCAGGACCAGAGATATCTAAGAGTCTACATAACCATATAGCCAGAGGCTCCTCCAAGCTCCCACAACCAGGACCAGAGGTGGCTACAGCCCAGATGACCTCTAAACTATCTATATGACCAAGACCAGGCCAGACCCTTCCTTAGGCCCTTAACCTAGCACAGGCAGCCTATCTCCAGGACCCATCTTCTTGGAAGAAATGCCAGGTACCCTGAGTCAAGTTTCGATATAATTATGCTCTCTTGTGCAGCAGGGATTGTGTTACACCAGGAAACTCTTTTTTCCAAATTACACTGTGTTTTAAGTATGCTGACAATGGCCCTCCTGGCATCAGACTCCCGGAAGTCTTGATCCAGGTTGTCAAAGTCAATCTGAACTGAGTTTTCATCCTTACCTCTTCCCAGTTTGCTTCTCTGGATAACACCTGCAGAGACCCCCACACACACCTCAAAGTAGAAGGTAAAGAGAGTGAGCGGTAAGAATTTTTTGAAACCCCAAACCTTGCCACCCTCCAGTGACACACATCCTTCAACAAGCGCACACCTCCTAATCCTTCCCAAACAGTTCTACTGACTGTGGATCAAGTATTTAAACTTATGAGCCTGTGGGGGACCAAGCTTGTTTAAACCAGAACCATCCACTCCCTGACCTCAATGGCTTGTGGCCATATCACAATGAGAATTATATTTAGTCCAGCTTCAAAAGTCTCCACAGTCTTTTACTGTCTTGACTATGTTTGAAAGTCCAGAGTCTCTTTTGAGACTCAAGGCAATCTCTTGGTTGTAATCCCCCATCAAATCAAAAGATAAATCACATATGATGGCACAGAAAATACATTACCATTTCAAAAGGAGGAAACCTGAGCAAAGTGAGTGACTCCCAGCAAGACCGACACCCAGCAGAGCAAACCCCAAATCTCATCGCTCCATGTCTGACTTCAGAGTGTTTAGATGGCTCCACCCTTCCAGCTTTACCAGCCTTGGTCCACTTCTCTCTGGGCTGGCTCCACTCTGTATGCATCTCTCCCTGGCAGCCGTCCCTCGGCTCTGGAACCTCCAACAGCCTAGAGTCTTCAGTGCAATCCAAGCTTCGCCTTCACAGCCTCACATGGTGGCCTCTCAGGGCTTTTGTGAAGGGACTCCCCTGCCACGTGACTGGCCTCAGTGACTCTCCTGAACTGCAGAAGAAGATCCCATAACCCCTTTACTCGCTTATCATTCAAAAAGCCAGAACCACGTGGGCAACACTGCCCGGTTTGGCTGCTGGCTTGGGATGGAGCCCCTACCCCCTCCCGCCTACACATCCCCCCCACTCCCTTCCCCTGCACTCCCCCCCCTTGCAGCAGCTTTCCTTTGCTGTTTCTTTTTAGGAACAGAAAACTCCCTCAGGACTTTCCTTTGTACAATTTGGAAGCTTAGCTGGGTGGGGTCATGCTAAGGGTACCACTTCCCTGATTCCATTTTGCATCAGACCTCCCTTTAATCTTTTCACCTCTGTCAGAACAAACCTTGGCTCCAATATTAAATTTCCTGGCAGCATTTTTCTCCTCAAACTGTACATTTTGTATTTCCTGTGGCCCCACTTGTTCTTTTTCCTTGTAGACTTGCATAATAGTTATCACTAATAACCACATGACAGAATTTATATTAGGCTGTCTTAAAATCTCCCCCACCAAGAAAATTAGTCTAAAGCTTTCAATTTAGCCTCAGGAAACTTGCTAGGACAAGGCAGGAAGCCACACTGGCCAAACTATCACAAGTGCAGTTGCTAATATTGTTCCCCTCCGAAACCTCAGGCTGGGCCTCCACAGTCAGCATGGCTCCTAGCACTGCTGTCAGCCAAGTTGTTACCACAATACTCCACTTACCCCACTCAACAGCTCTCCTAGTCCAGAGTCCCAAAGTCTTCCACTTTCCTCTAATAAACAGCATGGCCAGGACTGTCACAGCAACAGTCCACTCCTGGGTACCAACTTCTGACTTTTCTGTTGCTCTGATAAAAACACCATGACCAAGGCAGTTTAGGTTCTGAGGGTCAGAGTCCATGGTGGCACAGAAAAGGGATAGCTAAGAGCTTGCAACCTGATCTACAAGTAGAAGGGAGGGAGGGAAGAAGGAAGAGAGAGATGACCATTTTTTAAAGATTTAGAGTGTGTGTGTGTGTGTGTGTGTGTGTATGTTTTATCTGCATGTATGCCTTTATGACAAAAGAGGGCATCAGATCCCACTATAGATGTTTATGAGTCACCATATCATTGCTGGGAATTGAACTCAGGACCTCTGGAAGAACATCCAATGCTCTTAACCACTAAGCCATCTCTCTAGCCCTGGGGCTATTCTTAGTTAAATGCCACAATCTACCTACCTGCCTGTCCAGCCACACACTGTGGTTGGTTGATCAACCTGGTGGTCATTTGAGGCTTGGCAGGTATGGGACCACCCTCTGCCAGAGTCTCAAGAGAGGGTGAGACTGCAGAGCACCAGCCTGGAAAACACTGAGCTGACACTTTGAAGTCACCAGGTGATGGAGGAAGGTCATTGGTTGATTTAATAAAGAGGCTGCTTGCCCTGATAGGTTAGAACGTAGGTGGGAGGAGCAGAATGCTGGGAGGAAGAGGAAGTGAGGTCAG
>NC_022014.1:38691403-38717075 GCF_000317375.1 Microtus ochrogaster
AGATGATTAGAAATGGGCTAGTCCAGGTGCGAGAGTTAGCCTAGAAGAGAATGGGCCAAGCAGTGATTAAAAGAATACAGTGTCCGTGTAATTATCTCGGGTAAAGCTAACTGGGTGGCGGGACACAGCCCACGGCTCCTATTACTACAACCAGGTTTTGTGAAGTAGAACTAACACACCACACCTTACAGCAAGCCAAGGATCAGCTGTGGAAGATGAGCCATGAAGAGAGCGACCAGAAGGTCACTCCCCTCTCCCAGATATGAGCATAAGGCTTTGAACAACATCACACCACACCTGAGCTGCAGATTCCCATCTCCAAGACACACAGAGAAACACACATAGACACACCGACACCTGCCAACCCACAACAAAGGCTTGGCAGGACTCTCCTCCAGGGAAGATTTATGGGGGAGATGAACGAGAACGGCCCCCATAGGCTCATATATTTGAAAGCATAGTTGTCAAGGAGTGGCACCGCTTGAGAAGGGCTAGGAGGTGTGGCCTTACTGGAGGAAGTGTGTCACTAGGGGTGGGCTTTGGGGCTTCAAATGCTCAAGCCAGACCCAGTGCGAGCTAGAGCTCTCAATTATTCTCCAGCACCATGTCTGCTTGTGTGCCACCGTGCTCCCTGCCATGATGATAACAGACTAAACTTCTGAAATGTAGACCAGCCCTAATTAAATGCTTTCCTTCATAAGAGTTGCTGTGGTGGCTGGGCATGGTGGCGCACACCTTTAATCCCAGGATTTAGGAAATAGAGGCAGGTGGATCTCTGTGAATTTGAGGCCAGCCTGGTCTACCAAAGTGAGTTCCAGGATAGCCGGGGCTGTTACACAGAGAAGCCCTGTCTTGAAAGAAAGAAAAAAAGTTGCCATGGTCATCCCGGTAATTGTGTCTCTTCACAGCAATAGAACACTGGCTAAGACATGCTGCTTAGCCAAAGGGATGGAGAAGGGTGGACGCTAGAACGCAGAAGGATCTGCTATGGTCTACAGGGAAAACATCTTCCAATCCCCAAGGCCAGCAAAGCAGAAACAATGTTTCTGAAGTCCTCCCTTGGTTGCAGAAGAGCACCGGCTGTGGCCCAGCTCATGTGGGTCAGTAGCAAAGCCTGAGTCTAATCCGTGCCCCAGCCCCCGAGGGAGGGCAGGGAACGGAGCACAGACGTCATTCTGCCTTCCTAACAAGCAGCTGGCATAATACCTTTAAACTTTGAAATTTTTGTTTCTTTTTCACCATTTTCGTCAGTCATCCTTGGGGCTTTATAAATAGAACCACTCAAACGTAGGCAGGAGAAGCTCAGGCGGCCAGTCTGAATATTCAGCAGAGGGTACAGAGCCTGGGGAAGGGCAAAGTGGGTGGATTAACGGCCAGACAGAGCCACCAGCTACTTCCTGGGGCCCCAGGGAGAGGAAACCCGGCTAGGAGGACAACAGGTGCTGACATTCAGGGTTGCAGGCTCGGAGGGAAGGGCTCCAGGAAGGGCTGCACCTGCCTCGAAGCAACTGTCTGGTGCTTCATCGCCCGCGAGAGCCCCAAGTTCTCTGTCCACCAACCTCCTTTGACAGCACTCCTTCCCCATCCATACCCTTTCTCCAGAATCCAGGTCTAAGCTGGGCTGCAGCCTCCTGACTTCATGTGGCCCTCAGGCTCCCTTCATGTGAGACCAGCCGCAAATGGCTACAACCATGTAAACACTGTACTGAGCTACCACAGGATATCTCTATGTGGCTTCAGGAGGCTGGGAGCCATGCCTTCAGGATGTTTATAGTTGCTTGGAAAGGGAGGGGTCACTGTCACAGGAGACTGGAGGTGCCATCACCCTGCTCCTCTATCCCCTCCCATTGGCCCCACTCATCTGAACACAGCTGCATGGGCCTTGTCTTAGTTCCTCCATGGTCTTCAGCTTCCTGCCCTGGGCCCTTTCCTTATGGCCCTTCCTGTCACCTCCCGAGCCTGCAAATTTTCTTTTCTCCTTTATGTCCTATGTAACTAGCCATCTACCTCTCTTCCATCTCTGCTCCTTTGGGATTTTGGGTGTTAGGGACATGGCCTTTTCCCCTAAAGGGAGGAGGAGAATTGTGAGGGCCCAGAAGCTGGAGGTAGAGAGGTCCAAGTTTAGGCAGAGGGTGACATGTATGAAAGACCTGGTGCCCAGACGCTGCCCAGCTCAGCTTCTGGGGAAGGGAAGAGCCACGCAGAGGCTTTGTGGTGGCATACAGGCTCCGAGGAGGTGGCAAGTCGATGATAAGGCTGGAGTTGGGCTAGGCAAGAAGCAGAGACGGGGACTTGGCAGTCATGAAAGGCTCTGAGCACACAAGCGGCATCTGCCTCAGCCGAGACCCTGGGGACAGGCTGGACGGTTGCCCAGCACAGAACTGACCTAAGCTCCGGCAGGCAGTGACAGCAAATGGGCTGGAAGCCAGAGCTGGTGGAACCTGACATCAGACTGTGTCAGGAAACAGGCTGAGTGAGTGATGGGAAGCCCCCCTCCACTCCACTGAAACGCTGGCTCCCTAGTAGTACTAAGCATGAGCAAAGTCCATAACCCAATCAATGGATGTCAACACACACCCCTCCCCCAGCAGCAGGAACTGTGGTGCTGGTCCCCATCCTGTCCCAGAGCCCAACTCAGCCATGGCCAGTGTAGTGCGGGTCTAGAGCCACACTCAGGGATACTGGGGCCAAGCCTGTCTGGGGTGACCAGCAAACATCTGTGGAACAAACAACTGTACAAATGGACAGATTTGGGTGTCAAGCTGTAACTAAAAGGAAAGGAGCCCAAGGTATCACAAAACCCACAGGAGGGTGGTTATAATGGTGAGGTCTCCTCCATCAGGGACCTGATCTTCAGCCTCAGGAGTCTAGATATTGTTTCCCAAGGGTCCATGGGGAAGGAACTCTGGGCCAGAACTAAAGCCAGGAACCACAGGACATACCATGGTGGACCATTCAGGCCCACTGGATGCATCTGGTCCTCTTATATGTCCTCTCTGACATTTGGGGTTCAAGACACAGTATGGCCACTCAGAGTCTGTGCCAAGTAGTGTAGACTGAAGTTTCTGTCCTGTCCCATTCCACAGCTGTTCAGTCCCAAAGAAACACACAGACATTTTTATTAATTATAAACTGTCCTATTAGCTCAGACTTATTATTAACTAGCTTTTACAACTTAAATTAAACCATAATTCTTATCTATGATTAGCCACGTGACTTCTCAGTGGGGCACTTTCATCTTGCTTCCTCTGTGTCTGGCTGGTGACTGTGTCTCTGCCTTCCTCTTCCCAGAATTCTCCTCATCTGGTAGCTCTGCCTATACTTCCTGCCTGGCTACTGGACAATCAGCATTTTATTAAACCAATATGAGTGCAAATCTTTACAGTGTACAAGAGCATTATCCCACAGCAAAGTAGTAAGGTGGGGTCTCTAGGACTGGACATGTGGAACCAGGACAACCCACATATACCTTTCCTTATCTATGATGGCTGAACTTGTGAAGTTGGGAGTGGAGGCTGTCTTGCATCTTTTTCACCCTCCTTGCTAGAATGCATCATTTGGTAACTGTCAAAATGGAACTTTATCAGGGGCTGAAGAGATGCCTCAGTAGTTGAAATTACTCACTGGCTGCTCTTCCAGGGGACCCAAACTCAATTCTTAGCAACCATAAGGCAGTTTACAACCATATGCAACTCCAGTCCCAGGGAATCCAATGCCTTATTCTGGCCTCTGGGGGTACCATGCACACATGTGGTGCACAGATATATATGCATGCAAAATACACATATAAAATTTTAAAAATGAAAACAAGGAACTGATAAAGTTCTGACCTGCATTTTCATTGCTTCGTGTTTTTTAAAGATTCATTTTTATTGTGTGGTGTGGTGGTGTGTGTGTGTGTGTGTGTGTGTGTGTGTGTGTGTGTGTACTGTGTTCATACAAGTACAGGTGCCCACAGAGGCCAGAAGTCTGAGATATCCCTGGAGCGTCATCTGACATGGGTGCTGAGAATCGAACCCAGGTCTTTTGGAAGAGCAGTACATGCTTTTAAAAGCAGAACATCTCCCTGGGCAGGAGTGGTGCATGCTCTTAATCCCAGCACTTGGGAGACAAAGGCAGCAGAGCTCTGCAAGTTCAAGGTCAGCCTGGTCTACAGGGTGAATTCCAGGACAGCCAAGCTCACACAGAGAAACCCAGTTTCGAAAAACAAGCACAAAAACTATGCCATCTTGCCAGCGCTCTCACGAGATTTTTTTTTCTCCTTTTATATTTGGCTCCATTTAGAAGTTGAGTTTGAAATTATTTTCCTTCAGATTTTGAAGATAAAAACTTGAGCTTTTTGAGTCTGAAAATATTTAGGATTATTTTGTCCCCAGATTTTAGATGTTCAACATATCTGTGCAGTACAAAAGTCTCTGTTCATGCATCAGTCCTGGCTCAGGGCACTGGGCACCGTCAGTGTCTGCTCTGTGTTCTTGGGCATGTCCTTTGGAGGAAGAAAGACACTGGTCCACACTCAGCGTCTCCTCCTCTTTTCACCCCTGCTTTGTGCTGTGTTTTAGGAGTCTTCAGCTCTGGCCTCTGACTCATTCCATTTGGTCGGGAGTGTTGGTGCTGCTGCTCAGCCCATTTGCTGAGGTCTTTGAGAGGTTGGGTTTTAAGTGTCCCAGCCTCCACTTGAGCTGTTGAGGACACTGTCTTGTGCATCTCTCAAAGCGCATTTATTACACCTGTTCTGAATTATTACTCCTAGACCTTGGTGATTGGTTGGAACCTCCAGCTCACCCTTGCATGTTCCATAAAGCTCCATTCCTGTCTCTCTCCAAACCCCGCCCACTCAGAGAGTCTACGTACAAAGAATAGGTGTCAAAGAGCCCAGTTCCGCATTCTTGGTGACTACTACAACTTCCTCCCCTGTTGCCACCAGTAACCTAAATCCCTGCCGAAGTGCTCGTCTTATGACCATCTGTAGGCACAAACCCAGCTTGTGGTAGACATGTCATCACCCCTCACCTACAACCTATAAAGTCCTCTTGCTTTAATTCAGGGGTGCAGCTTCTCCAGCCTCAGTCTCTGGGACTGGAGAACTCACCAGGAGTTACTTTGCTCAAATAAACAAACCTGCAGCTCTACTTTTTCATTTTGATCTGGCTTACTTTGTCCGTGGAGAAACTTATCATTGGAGAGCAGAAAATCTATTACTTGGGTCTGCTTTTCTTTCTTTGGAGCCAGCTGCCTCTCATCCATGGTGGTTGTCAGCCAAGACCAACCAATACGTTTTTAAAAACCTCCCCAATTTTGATCAAATAGTGATAATTAATTTTCTCTAAACACCATAATTAGTATTCCAAACTAAAGTAACTTGCTTCCCTGATTTCTGCTCCCACCCCTGCCGAGGGAATAATGGCCTGAAGAGATGCAAATCTGCAGGCAGAAGTGGTGCTTGCCTTTAGTCCCAGCACTCTGGAACTCAGGTGGATCTAAATTCAGGCCAACCTGGTCTAGACAGTACAGCCAGGATTACACAGAGAAACCCTGTAACAAAAAAACAAAAGGGGAAAGAGAGAAATGCAAATCTATTTTAAATAGTATTTTATTAATTCTTTCTGGCAACGTATGTTGATCATATTCACCTGCCCCCTGAGATGTTTATTAGGAATTTTTCCTAACTCGAGCTCTCTGTTGACACAAAAATCCCCATCAAGCCAAATCACAACAAGCCAAATTAAAATATATCCAGGTTTAATGGTATTCCTGCACTCTCGGGTGGCCCCCAAGGAGGAACTGGGAAGCCGTGAACATGACCACCAAGGGGAGAGGAAAGAGACCATATGTTCCTCTTTTGGGAGCTCACCTAAATACCCTGTGGGACCAGGAATGCTGGGATTTGGAGTCCAGACCAATACAACTCTCAGGCCTGGGGGCTGGGATGGATGCAAGGGGATGGGGTCTACACTCCCAAGTTAACAATGTTTATTGATCATCTACCATTCTTACCTCACTGGTTACCCCTAGCAATGGCCTATCACAAGCCAAAAGAAGAAAACTTGAACATCCTCCCTCCCCTCCTTTTGCCCTGTAAATGGGTGGCAGGCTCTGAGGCTTACAGGGATCACACCTCTGCAGGTTTTCCCCAAATAAAGGCTCCCACTGTCTTAAGTCCCTTGTTTGGTTGTAATGTGGTTTGTTCCGGCCTCAACTCTTGCTGAAATGTGCTGTAGGCAGTGTTCCCAGCAGGAGATAAAGGAGGGTCAGGAAATTTAAACCTACCCGGAAAGCAGGGAGAGGACCCTGTAAGATAGGATGTTTCTTGCTCCAGGATCTTAAATGGGTTACAAATGACTACAAACTGCAGGAAGAAAAGCCCATGGGGGCTCAGAGGAAAAGAGCCTACTCCGGAAGGATATCCCAACTGGGACCAATGAAGAAGAAGGGGAGGGAGTCCAGGGGAGGTCCCCTCATCCCCCGTGGCTGGTTTATCTTCTCTAGCAAACTGGGTCCATTTTGTTCTCCTTCCCCAGGATCTGTGTGGCCTCTGCCTTGGACTGCTGCCTCTTGCTCCCTGGCCACGTTCACTTTCCCTGACCATAGGCTGCTTTCCATCCCTGAGGACTGCTGCTTGCAGGTTCTCTGCCTGTTGCTTCACTTTCCTGGCACCTACCACTGTTGTTCCCTTTGGGTTTTGCTTCTTCTCTTCTCCAATGTTCAATTCCTTTTCCCACAGAATGAACTCAGGGCTTCCCAGATGGCCACATCCTACTCAAGGGCATAGGGCCTAGTGGAAGGAAGTTAGGTTATCAGGAGGGGGATACTCAGAGACCCTCGCCCCTCCTCTTCACCTGTCTTTTCGCACCCCAGGCACAAAGTGAATGGTTTAGCTCCACCATGTGATCCCACCGGGATGCTCTTCTTTATCCCGGGCCCAAAACCAAGGAGACCAACAGTCCATGGACTAAACCTTTCGTCTTAGTCTATAGTAAACCAAAACAAACCTTTGCCAAAATAAACCTTTCCTTTTAATGTCATTGTCTGAGCTGCTTTGTAACAATAACAAAAGTTAGCACAGGCCTCCTGCCAGGCCCTCTTGATGGCCAAACCGACCCTGGAGCATGGGGTCCCTCATTTGTAGCAGACCCCCTTTCCCCCAGTCCTCTCCCTCTGTGGTCCCAGCCCCTCTCCTGTCAACACATCTTTGTTAGCATTGCTAGCTTATCAGCTTTCTTGTCTTCAAACATGATTGTGAATTTAACATATCTATGTACTTTTTAAGGAATTTGGGATGGTTGGGGGAGGCTGAGGCTGAGGGTAGGTTGTTTGTCTCTCCCTGTGTGTGTGTGTGCCTGCTTGTCTGCATATATACCATGTACATGCAGGTACCTGAAAAGGTCATTGTGTCTCCTGAAACCGGAGTTACAGGTAGTTGTGTGATGGGCTGTCTGGTGTGGGTGATGGGAACTGAACCTGGGTCTTGTGCAGGAGTGTTATGGCGGACATTCTTGGTTGTCAATTTGACTACATCTGGAAATTAACTAAAACCCAAGCGACTGGGCATACCTATCTTAATTAAATCCTTTGAAGTGGGAAGAACCACTTCTAATCTGGTTCTTAGAGGTGGGAAGATGAACCTTTAATCCTCATCTTTTGAGGGGGAAGATCCATCTTTAATCTGGACTACACCTTCTGTTGGCAGCCTATATAAAGGTCATGAAAAAAAGAAAGCCCTCCTCTCTCCTCTCTCTCTCTCTCTCTCTCTCTCTCTCTCTCCCCCTCTCTCTGTCTGTCTCTCTCTCTCTGTGTCTCTCTGTCTCTGTCTGTCTGTCTCTCTCTGTCTCTCTCTTTCTCTGTCTCTCTCTCTGTCTCTCTCTCTCTCTCTGTCTCTCTGTCTCTCTCTCTCTCTCCCCCCCTCTCTCTGTCTGTCTCTCTCTCTGTGTGTGTCTCTCTGTCTCTGTCTGTCTGTCTCTCTCTGTCTCTCTCTTTCTCTGTCTCTCTCTCTCTGTCTCTCTGTCTCTCTCTCTCTCTGTCTGTCTCTGTCTCTGTCTCTGTCTCTCTCTCTCTCTCTCTGCCTGCTTGCTATCACCTTCATTAGCAAGTTAATTTCTTTACTGGCCTGAGCCTGCTTCTTCTTGATTTGACATACACTGAAGACTAGCTGAGACATCCAGCTCTGTGAACCAAACAGCTACTGGATTCGTGGCCCCTGTCTATAGGCAGTCATTCTTGGATTAGCTGGACAATAGCCTGTAAGTTGTTTGAATTAATCCCTTTCTCTACATATCAAGAGATTCATTCTCTAAATTCTGTTACTCTAGAGAACCTTAACTAACACAGATGTTGGTACCATGAGTGGGGTTGTTGGGAGAGACCTGACTGTGTATTTGGGGGAGGATTATGGAGGGACTTCAGAACTTTAGACTAGGAAAGTTATTGAGTGTTGATATCTTAGTGGACTGTTCTGTAGGAGCTTAGAAGATAAAAATAGTGCCAGCAATGCAGAAATGGAGGCCTGGCTTGGTAAATTTCAGAAGGAAGTTTAAAGGCTCTATCGGGGTTATTTGTTGTTTTGAATTAAGACACTGTGGTTCTGGTCAGCTGGGGCTGAAGCATCAGCTGTGATTCACAGGAGACCAGAGTCCCTGAGCTGAAACCTTTGCTTTGCTGGGATGCTTTATGCTGGTCAGCTGGAGCTGAGAAACTGGTGGTGTTTAAGAAGAGACCAGTATCCTTGGGGTGAAATCTTTGGGAAAGTGTTCCCTGAGAGTCGGCACACAGAAGCTGTATTCCAGAAATGGCTAAAGTTGTACCTCGTGCTGGCAACTGAACTTGGTAGTCTAAGGAGCCTCCAGTGGTGCTGGTTTTGAAGGCATGAAGGGACCGTGGTAGAGGGCAGCTAAGGCCTGGCTCTGTGTGGTGGGGTTGGAGTCCCTGAAGAGAGCCCAGGAAAGGCTGTTGGTGAAGGTGCAGCCCAATTGCAGTGTTTTGGAGATGCCAGTACCATGGGGTGACCACCAAGAGCAGCAGCAGTGGAATGGAGCCAACCAGAGCCTGGAGGACGAGCTGTGTGTGCTGCAGAGGGCAGAGCCAGGGAAGTGACCCAGGCCTTTTTGAGGAGCCCAAAAAATCACGAATGGGGCCCAGTCACTGGGCATTGTGGTATTTATACTGTTGGAAATTTGGTTTTGCTTTGTTCACATTGTACTGTGCCTTGGTTTTTTCCTCTTGAAGTGAGAAAATATTTAAGTTAATTTGATTTTTACAAGAATCCACAGTTGAGAGATTTCAACTTTTTTTTTTTTTTTTTTTTTTTTGGTTTCTCGAGACAGGGTTTTGGTGCAGCTTTAGAACCTGTCCTGGAACTAGCTCTTGTAGACCATGCTGGCCTCGAACTCCTGAGTGCTGGGATTAAAGGGGTGTGTCACCACCACACGGCTTGAGATTTTGAACTTTTAAAAGCTATTTTAGATTTTGAAAGAGACTGGATATTTTAAAGGGACTGAATTTTTAATGTGTTTGAATTTTAAAGACTGTGGGACTTTTAAAATTATTTATGTTTTTAATGTGAGATTTTGGAGATGAATAAGAAAAGAAAAGCTGTGGCTTAATAGTTATGTCATTGTGTGTCAAGGTGACAAGGCTATTTTTATGTCGTCTTGACACCAGCTAGAGTCACTGAAGAAGAAAGAGCCTCAACGGAGAAAATGCCTCCCTAAGATTGGGCTGTAGCACGCCTGTAGGGCATTTTCTTAATTAGTGATTAATGGGGGAGGTTCCGGCTCATTATTGGTGGTGTCACCCCGGGCTGGTAGCCCTGGATTTTATAAGAAAGGAGGGAAGAAAGGAAGAAACAAAGAAAAGAAAAAAGAAACAAAGAAAAAAGAAAGCAAGAAGAGAGAGAGAGAGAGAGAGAGAGAGAGAGAGAGAGAGAGAGCAAACAGGCTGAGCACGCCATGAGAAAGAAGCCAGTAAGCAGCACCCCTCCATGGCCATGGCCTCTGCATCAGCTCCTGCCTCCAGGTTCCTATCTTGTTTGAGTTCCTGCCCTGGCTCACTTCAATAGGGGACCACAATGTGGAAGTACGAACCAAATGAGCCATTTTTCTCCCCAAGTTGCTTTGGTCATAGTGATTCATCGCAGCAATAGTAACCCTAAGACCAGTGGCAAGTCTATGTAACCGCTGAGTCATCTCTTCAGGCCTGTGTTTGTTGGTTTGTTAAGTAAATTTTTTAAAGATTTATTTATTTATTATGTATACAGTGTTCTACCTGCACACCAGAAGAGGGCACCAGATCAAATTACAGGTGGTTGTGAGCCACCATGTGGTTGCTGAGAATTGAACTCAGGACCTCTGGAAGAGCAGCCAGTGCTCTTAGCCTCCGAGCCATCTTTCCAGCCCCCTTGCTTTGCTGATATTGAGACAGGGTTTCTCTTATAACAGCCCTGGCTGTTCTGGAGCTCCCTCTGTAGACCAGGCTAGCCTCAAACTCAGAGATCCACCTGTAGATGGATTTTTCTTTGGGCCACCAGCTGACAAAAAAACAACATGGAGACTTACTAATTATGAAAGCTCAGCTTATACTTCAGGCTTGTTTCTAACCAGCTCTTATAACTTAACCCATTTCTATTAATTCACTTTTTGCCTCAGGCTTTATTACCTCATCTCCATACAGCTCATCCTGCTTGCTCTGCATCTCCTGGTGCCTCCTTTCTTCCTCCCAGAGCTCTCTGTCCCCAGAAGTCCCACCTAACTTCTTCCTGCCTAGCTAAAGATCATTCAGATCTTTATGAAACCAACCACAGTGACACATCTTCACACAGTGTAAAGGAATCTTCCCCAACAACCACTTGCCTATGCCTGCCAGTGCTGGGATTAAAGGTATGCACCCCCACCGCCCAGCTCCATGTTCTCCCTTTTTATCCCTATTTGTCTGTGTTCTGGGATTCCACGTGCCTACAACCTTGGGATGCTGAGCGTCACTCTGCCGAACCCGGGCTCCACTGTCTCTGCACGGGTTTCCAGGAAATGACACCCAGGCTATCTTATCCTTGCCTCACAGTCACTTGGGAAATCTAATGACATCACAGCACACAGCAGACGCTCAGGAAGCACTGGGGCCTCCATCCTCTGCCCAACTCTCTCCCTTGCATTACATAGCACCATCTCCCTGGGGTCCGTGTGTACTGTAGGTCAGCGGCAGGATGGGACTCTGGAGGAAGACCACCGGCAGGGCCTGGGGGTGGGGATGGGACAGGCCTGGGACCAGAGGAAGGAAAGCAGAGGCCGCAGACTAGAGGGGAACCTGTGCAGAAAGGAGCCCTGCACTCTGTCAGAGGTCAGAGACTCAAACGCCACAGGGGTGAGGCGTGTGTAACACACATGTGCAGGGGTGACTCCCAGAGCAGGACAAACAAACGGTTCGCCTCCAGATGTTCCAGAAAACCTTCACAGAGAGCTGGGAGGACATGCACGAGGAACCTGTGAAATGACGCCTTTGCTAGTGACGCATGCCGAGGACCACCTTGGGTTTGTATGGCGTGTCTCGTTGTATCATCCCAGCAGACACCCATGGGTATTCTGTCTGGAGGCTGACAGCTGTAGGGCCTGGCTGTTCTCAGTGGGGTAAGAGCAGCTGTGAAGCATTAGCCCACTGCTCAGACAACAGTGGCTGAGGTCCTCAGACCCTGCCCAGAAGATACATACCTCAGAAGTGGTGGTTGGGAACAACAGGATGAGACTTCTAAGACTGGCAGGCCTGGTCCAGAGACACTACAGGCTCCAAGGTCCCAGAGTCAGGCCTCTGGTGCCATCAAGTGGCCATCTCTATGAACTGGAGTTCCTCCATCAGGTCTGTTCCACTGAGTGGCTCTCAACCTTCCCGGTACCAAGGCCCTTTAATACAGTTCGTTCCTCATGCTGTGGTGACCCACAAAATTAAATTATTTAATTGTAACTTCATGGCTATAATTTTGCTGCTGTTACGAATCGTAATGGATATACATAATGTAAATACGATTCATAGCTGATATGTAGTTTGGGGTTGCGACTCACAGGTGGGAAACCACTGTAGTCTGACCAGCAGCAGAACCAGTAAAAGATTCTTAAGTTTTCATGGAAGTTCACAACTCCCCTAAGGAGCCATTCTTGAAGCTGTGGGAGCCTGGTTGTTGCTGACCTGTGGATTCCAGTCTGTACATTCAAGCCAATCTAATCAATCAAGCCAATCTAATCAATCAAGCCAATCTAATCAATCAAGCCAATCTAATCAATCAAGCCAATCTAATCAATCAAGCCAATCTAATCAAGCCAATCTAATCAAGGATTTTTCAACCAAACAGCAGATACATTCACTGGAAAGAAATTTTACACATGGTTTCCATGCAAACAGCATCTCTGTCTGCCACTGACACCTCAAGTATCATGAGGTCTGCTGGGTCACACAGTCCAAGTGGTGTGGTAGCCTGCACAGCGATCTGTACTTGTTGAAGAGTCTTCTCCTGGTCAAAGTAGCCTGCACAGTGACCTGTACTTGTTGAAGAGTCTTCTCCTGGTCAAAGCTCCACTCAAAGCTAGCAGCTTCCTGTGTACAGGCCTGAGTAACAGGCCCACAAGTGAAGAATGTCCTATCTCCAGAATCCCAGGTAGGCCCACTCAGGCCTGTGCTACTTTCTTGGTGATGGGCCAGGTGCAAAAGCTTCCCCTTCCCCTTGGGAGGTACATCTCTGTACACCCCATACCACAGGACTCCTAAGAATTTTACTGAGGTAGAAGGGCCTTGAATTTTGGTTGGATTTATTTCCCATCCTGTGAGGCAAGTATGGGTTACCAGTAGTTTCTGCCTCCTGTTCTTTTGGGACAGCCAGCACTTACTTTCCCTTCCCTGACCCTCCCCCACCAGCTTTGTGACTTTTTAAAAAAAAAAATTTCAAGTCAGGGTTTCTCTGTGTAGCCTTTGCTGTCCTACTCTGTAGATCAGGCTGGCCTTGAACTCGGATCCACCTGTCTCTGCCTCCCAAGTCAGATTAAAGCTGTTTCCTGAACCATCAAGCCATAAAGTAGGATGCGCACTGAAGTCACTCTGTTATCAAGTAGAGGTGGTATATACACCATCGGGCCTGGGCAGGACTTGAGGGTACAAGCAAGTTACGTAACTAAGCTGCCCAGACGCCTATAGTCCCTATTCCCATGACAATGCTGTCTGTTCCCAAGCATGCACCTACGGCCTGGTGAAGAGAAGACTAGAGCCTGGTTTACTGATGTTCTGCATGTTATGCAGGTACCACAACAGCAGAGACCAACACTGAGCCCTGGCATGGTACCATTCCCGGTGGAGACTAACCAGCGACCTGGCGGCAGGTTGGCTACACTGGCCCCCTTTCTTTGTGAACAGTCAAGGTTTTTGCCTTACAAGAGTAGATACTTATTCTGCATATGGATTTGCCTTTCTTGTACATAATGCTTCTGCCAAAACTACCGTTTGTGGACAGACAGAATGCCTTACCCACTGTCATGGTGGTCCACACACTATTGTTTCTGACCAAGGAACTCACATCACAGCCAAAGAAGGACAACAGCCAGTGGGCCCATGACACAGGATCCACTGGTGTTACTATGTTCCTCACATCCCGATGCCATTGGCCTGACAGAACAATGGGATGACCTTTTGAAGACACAGTTACAGAGCCAATTAGGTGGCCTGGGTAGAGTTCTCTAGAAGACACTATATGCTTTGAATCGGTGCCCAATAAATGGTACGATTTCTCCCATAGCCAGGATCCAGGGGTCCAGGAATCAAGGGGTGGGAAAGGGGATGGTATCACTCATTAACACCCTTAGTGACTGAGAACATTTTTGCTTGCCTGTTCCTGTGACTGTAAGTTCTGCTAGCCTTAAAGGTTTGATTCCACAAAGGGAGCTCTCCTATGAGGAGAAACAACAAACAGGCCCTTGAACTGGAAGCTCAGACTTCCTCTGGGCCACTTTGGGCTTCTGATGCCCTTAAGCCAACAAGCTAAGAAAGGAGTAAGAGTTTTAGGAAGAGTGATTGATTCAGATTACCATGGAGAAATTGGATTACTTCTCCATGATAGAGGTAAAAAGATCGTGTCTGGAGTGCAGGAGATCCTTTAGGGCAGTGGTTCTCAACTTCCCAAAGCTGCAACGCTTTGATACAGTTCCTCATGTCGTGGAGACTCCCAACCATAAAATTATTTTCGTTGCTGCTTTATAACCGTAATTTTGCTACTGTTATGAATCATAAAGTAAATATCTGTGTTTTCCAATGGCCTTAGGCAACCACCATGAAAGGGTCATTTGCCGCCCAAAGGAGCCGCACCCCACGGGTTGAGAACAGCTGCTTTAGGGCATCTCTTGGTGCCTCTGTGTCGTGTGGCTGAAGTCAGTGGGAAAATACAAAAACCCAAACGCACCAGGATGGCAAAGGGTCCAGACCCTTCAGGAATGAGGGTATGGGTCACTCTTCCAGAAAGAGGGGCTTGCTGAGGGTGGAGGAAATACAGAGTGGACAGAAGAAGACAGTTATAAATACCAGCTAAGGCCGTGTGGCAGCTGCAGAATGAGGGTATATGGGACTTGATATACGTGTGTATGCGGGGGTGTGTGTGTACTTTCCTCAATTTCTTTATCAGATAACATCACCTGAGATTTATCATACTTAAGCTATGAGACACTATAAGACTATTCCTCAAGGGACACTGTCACCTATTCTAAACATATACTGCATTTGCGGTTGTACGTGGGGTAGTTATACCACGTCAGGTGTAAAACAACCTCACTATCATTTTCATTGGGAAATTAAGCAAGCTGTAAGGAGACATGATGGTGTGTCAGGTTTACAGTGGGTGGAATTGTGATGTTCAATCTTGGTTGTCAACATACTACATCTGGAATCAACTAAATCCTAGCTGGGCACACCTCTGAGAGATCCTTCTTGACTGGATCATTTGAAGACCCACCCTAAATCTGAGTCACGCCCTCTGATGACTGCCTATATACAAGGACAATGGAAGGGAAACTCATTGTGTGCTTACCCTCACTCACCAGCAAGCACATATATATTCTGCTGCGTGACCATCCTACACTGGTATTAGAAGCTACTTCTTTGGGATTCCAACCATATGCTAAAGGCTACCTGAGACATTCAGCCTCGTGGACTGAACAACTATTGTAACAAGGCTCCAGACATTAGTAGACCCCCAGACGTTAGCACAACTAAGTGCTATTCAGGCTGTAAAATTCAGCATGTAGACAGCACCACCAGCCAAAACTAAAACATAGCTCTCGTCCATCCAAGTCCATATAGTTCTGAGGAAGTCTTTAAATGCACTAACTTTGCTTTCTGGCTTCTGTAGTTCCACCCCTGGCTAGCTATTCTCATTAGCTTAAGTATGTCAGCCCAGAACACGGCTTTTGTTCTTCAAAGCTCACCCTGAGAAAGGCTGAGGCTACACTAGAACCCTGAACACAAGGTGTAGTTTCCAGTAGGCTAACGAAGACTTTCAATTGACTTAAAGCCAAGTCTGAGCAGTCTTCACTGGTGATTACCCCCCAACACTATCCGATTCCTGGACAAGATGGACACGGTCTGTGGGCTACTCTGATAAATCCCCTTGCAATATATATTCATTCTCTCCATTCTGTTTCTCTAGAAAACCCTGACTAATACAATCTCATTCCCTTCCTAGGACACCCATATGGCTGAGCATCCAGCAGAGCCAGCCCTTGTGTGAGGAATCTGCAGTGTCTGGTCAGCAGGGGCTGAAGAATCAGCTCTAATTAACAAGAGACCCAGAAGCACTAAAGAGAACCCTTCCTTTTGCCAGGACAATCAGTGCTGGCCAGCTGGAGATAAGAAATTAGCAGTGATTGAGAAGAGACCAGTGTCGCCTGGGTGAAGTCTTCTGGGAAGTATTTCCTCAGAGTTAGCACACAGAAGCTCTCTCTGTTCCAGAGGTGGCCAGGGTTGGGCTCTGTGCTGGCAGCCAGACTGGGTCCTGTGTAAGAGTCTCCCAAATGCTACTGGTTCTGAAGAAATGAAGGGGTCATGGAGAGTAGCTGAAGCTTGGCACTGTGATGACCAGGAGAGGCCACTGGTGACGGTGCAGCTGGGGTACCAGTGGAAGCCTCAGGATTGAAGGGGTCATGGAGAAAGGTGAGGCTTGGCACCATGAAGAGAGCCCAGGAGAGGCTATTGGTGAAAGTGCGGCCCAGTTGCAGCAGAAGACCCCAGCATTTCGGAGATGTGAGTACCACAGGGTGATCACCAGCAGGAGCCCAGAAGAAGAGCTGTGTGTACGGCAGAGGGCGGAGCTGGAGAAGTGACCCAAGCCCTTTGGAGGAGCCCAGAAGACCATGAGTGGATCCCAGACATTAGATACCGAGTTTTTAAAGCTGGAGTTTTGTTTTGCTTTGTTTAGATTATGACTATGCCCTGGCTCTTACTTCTTGACGTAGAAAAAAAAAGAATAACTTATTTTTTATTTTATAGGAGTCCATGGTTGAGACTTTGGATATTATAAATGTTCAAAACTGTGAGGCAGTGGGGCTTTTAAGTTTGAAATATTTTATATTGTGAGATCCATATTAATGTGTGATCTTGGGGATGAAGAAGGAAGGGAAGGCTGTGGCTTAACAGTGATTTGTGTGTCCAGTTGACAAGGGGTCAGTTGTGGTAGCTAGTTTTATGTCAACTTGACACAAGATAGAGCTATATGAAAGGAGGGAAGCTCCATTGAGAAAAGGCCTCCATAAGATCTGGCTGTAGGGCGTTTTCTTAGTAATTGATGGGGGAGGGCTGGCCCATTGTGGTTGGTGCCGTCCCAGGGTAGATGAGGAAGCAGGCTGAGCAAGATAGTAAACAGCACCCCTCCATGGCCTCTGCATCAGCTCCTGCCTCCAGGTTCCTGCCCTGTTTGAGTTCCTGTCCTGATTTCCCTCAGTGATGGACTGACTACACTTGGAAGAATAAGTCAAATAAATACTTTCCTCCCCAACTTTCTTTTTGGTCATGGTGTTTCATCATAGCACGAGTACCCTTACCTAAGACAGCAGGGTTGTCTGTCATTGGCGGGGCAGACTCTGGATAGCAACGAGCGGCCCTGGTTTCTGTTCCCTGAACTAGAATCACACACAGTATTTTCAAGGCAGGGCTGAGTGAGCCTCATTTGTTGCTGTGACCTCTGACTTGGCAAAGCTCAGGTACTTAGGAGGTACATGACAGACCATCCCCAACCTGTCACTGAAGGTCACAGGCAAAGAGAATTCCCTCACTGCAACAGCTGGAGGCTGCAAGGCTCCAGACCGCCCAGGTCACTCTAAGAGGAGACTTGGCGTTTGGCAGCATAAGGATCACGGGAAAGCAGGCCGTATGGCTGACAGGAAAGAGAGAGCCGGGCCCAGCCAGCAGGAGTCACAGGAACAAGTTCACCCACCTCGTTTATCACACTGTTTCCTGGTCCTGCATAGATGGAGTGCGGGAGTGAGATCTTACGTCAGATAACACAGGGTCTCTGGAGCAGGCACAGAGCCCACACTCCAGGGACTGGCTTTCTTCCAGGCCCCCAGGTCAAGGCATCACCAGAAGCTGCCCTGCCTGAGCCAGAGTTCCAGGATCGAGAGACACAACTGCCACGTTTCCGGCACGGCACTGGCAGGGCCCCCAACCAGCCCGAGGGATAACAGTGGGGAGGTACTATGGAAAGCTACATAAGGCCAAGTCAAGAGGGGCTCAAGCAGTGGGTTTCTGGGGCATCCTTCTCCAGACTGGGTGGTGGATGTCCAGGACCTCCCTACCTAGCCTGGGTGACAGAAATGAGCTCTTAAGACAAAAAATGGGAAATGGAATTCCTGGCCCCAGCTCTGAAAGCAGGGTTGTCGCCCACATTTTTTTGTCTACCTAGCCCGGTTCCTAGGCAGTCAGAAGATCACCTGCCACAGGTGCTGAAGGCGTAGTATGAAGGCCAGGAAACAAACTGGGGTCCTGGTTTTTAATGTTTTTAGACAGGGCTTTGCTATGCAACCCTAACTGGTCTTGAACCCACAGCAACACTCCTGTGCCAACCTAAGTGCTGAGAAAACAGGTGCATGTCATCATGCCCATCTCAGGTAAGGGTTCCGAGGATGCAGCTGGTCTCCAGCCAATCTCTGGTAAGGGTTCCGAGGATGCAGCTGGTCTCCAGCCCATCTCTGGTAAGGGTTCTGAGGATGCAGCTGGTCTCCAGCCCATCTCTGGTAAGGGTTCCGAGGATGCAGCTGGTCTCCAATGGCACCGTTTCTAAAATTCTCAAAGGGGGGGGGGCAGTTGGTTCAAGTGTCACCTCCCAAGGACCCAGCCCAAAAGGAACACGTGCTGAGGCTGTGACAACAGCTTCTAGGCCTATGGAAACTTGGCCTTGAGGAAAGCATAGAGAAGGCCCTGTGCCTGACTCAGGGTTAGGAGAACTGTGTGAGGTACTGGGCTTGAGGGAAACAGGGCCTCCCTCAGACGAATGAGACCAAAAGGAACCATCAGGCTGCCAGCTGTGCCGCCATTGAGGCCATTTCGCCCTTGCGCCCATGTGGTACCACGTGAGGACCACAAAGGAGAGCTATGAACCACCTCTGTTTGTCCATGGGGGACTCCCAGATGCATACATCACAGGCCGGTGGACACGAGATCATTCTGGGGCAGGTGCTAGAGAAGGCCGCAGCTACATGTGAATGGCATTTGTTTCTCACATGGTCAACAAATGATCAAGCCTGCTGGCTCCTCGCTGGGCCGTGAATAGGATCTAGAGACACCAGAGAAAGAGACCACAGCACTAGCCATAGGCAGGGTCACTGTTGGCCTCCAAGAGAGCCTGGTGGCCACTGAACACCAGGAGGAGAGAGAACAGACTAAGTGGGCAAGTTGGACAAGGTACCATGTTAGAGTTGGAAGGGCATGTGTCTACCAGGGGACCCTCTGTCATCTGCCCCTGGCACTCTTTACCTTGCAAAGGCCACAGATCCTGAACCAGGGCCCCTCCGTTCCTTAGAGAACACCCTATTATAAGCAGTGGAAGGCAGTGGCATGGCCCCTGCCTGAGGCTAGGCCAAGTTGCCCGAGAGCAAATGCCTTTCTCCCAGCCCTGCCCCAAGATCAGGTGAAAGACTGGGCCAGGAGAGGAAGGGGAGTGTGTCGAGAGGTTGTCTTGATCAAGGATCCATTGGGTCCTCCAGGAAATGCCAGGGAGCTGCAGCACAGCCCTCAGCAAACTGCTTGCTGTCCAGTCATGAGCTGCGAGCCCCACACTGGACCACGAGAGAGCCGCAGTGCAGCCCTCAGCGGGGCCGCTTGCTGTCCAAGATGGCCTTCCAGTCATCTGCCCACGAGTGCAGCCTCCGGCGAGGGGGCTTCAGCTGCAGGTGATGATTGTGGCAGGAGGTGAAGAGGATATGCTCCCAGCTGGGATGTGGCTCAGCCCCTGTTGGGGGAAACAGGGCCTCAGTGCAAAGCCTGGGATCAGTCATGAGCCCTATCAGTAAGTGCCGTGCCTCTCCTGACTCAGTTTCTCTGTCTGCAAAGGGATGCTCTTAGCCTGCCCTACAAAAGGCATGAGGGTAAAACAAGGCGCCGTGCACAAGGTGCTCCGTGCAACGCACAGGAAGCGGGCCACATGAGGTGGCTGACAGGGCTGTCATCACTGCTCGGCCTGGCCAACCACCTAAATTGGGAAGCCCAGGACTGTGTGCCCCGCAGTTACTAGTACCAATCTCCTTCCATACTGCGCCGCAACCTCTTTGAAGTGACGACCTACTGGTTCCTGTGGCTGAAGCCCATGGGTCATGTTGCCCTAAGCTTCTGGAAGACTTTGCGGGGGAAGAAACTGTTTTCCTACCAATGTGTCCAGAACAAGCTGTTACCTGCAACTCCAAAGAACTACTAGGAGGAAACAGCTTGCCCACAGTGCGGCAAAACAAGGCAGAAGACATCCAGGAGGCACAAAACAGTGTAGGCTGACTAATGGAACTCCCAAATCCCACCACGCCCAAAGCCCTCCCTCCACCCTACCGCGTCAGTTAAGTGAGCCAAGCTAGCGGCTTGCTTGTTTTCTGGGAAGGGGTCATTAGCTGGAGCCGAAAAAAGAACAAATGCACTGCCCAAGCCACTGGCAGCCATGGAGCATACTGTGATTTCCTGTTATGTAACAGACTTGCCTGCGCTACCTGAGGGGAAGAGGGGGCAGGGAGTTACTAAACACAAAGTTTTGAAACCAAAGCTGGGTTCTTCACTCAGGAGAATCAACGGAGCGAACTAAGTCTGGGTAGAGGCACAGACATTCTGGCTTCCAGTAGCCCCCTGTCCCTAGGGTACAGGCAGGCCTTTCCAACAGGAAGAAGCCCCTGACTGGGTGCTGCTAAACACCTGGTAAAGGGGTATGTGAGATGAGGAGACCCCCGGAGGAGGTATGTGGGAGAAGGGAAAAGGCAACTAGGGCTACCCAGCTTCCCCCGGCCAGAGACTACTTGCCTGTGATGTCCGGCCGGTCATCTATGAGAAGGTCTGCAGAGACCACGGTCTTGTCTCTGGTCAACACAATCTGTTCCAGAAAGTCAGGGCCGAAGTGCTTCTCCACCCAGGCGTACTGGAGGTAGCAGAGGAGATGACATCAGACAGAGCTCAACCTAGAACCCAGCACTCTGAAGGGAAGGAAGCTAATACAGAGGGCCAGCTTGGGCAGCTCTGCGCCCAGGAATTTGTCACTTGGGAGCTGTGTACCTGCACACTCTTTCGGGAGACTACAGAAGGGTCACGACTCAGACCCAGACCTGACAGCTCCAGAGCGGCACAGAATGCTCTCAGCACTCTATCAGAGGTTAGTCATGCTGGCTGCCACTGTGTCCTGGGGCTTAGTGACTTCCTGAGGCGGCCGACTCACAAGAGAAATAACCAGCAGATCTGCCCAATGTCTCTGCTGGGAATAAAGGCAGAGACAGGTGGATTCAAACCATGCATGATTTGATACTGGGGGGGGGGGTTGAGTCACATCAGTGCAGAGGGGTGCTACAGACGGCCGATGTCCCAGGCACACAGAGTGCAGGTGTCTGCAGGACTGACAGACAGGAACAACTATCAGACCACGGGAACAGCTACCACTGACAGAACACTGTGCAATCTGGCAGGCCACACTGCCTTCGCCATGGTGGGGCTCTGGACTACCTCTCTTTCCTAAGATACTCTGGGAACAGGGAAAACAGCCTTCCCTCCTTCGCCACACTAGTGTGAGGCTAGCAGCAGACAAGGCCTGAGTAGCCATGTTGGGAGAACCAGAAGAGGGATGAGTGGCCCTGGACCTGAGGTTCACAGTTGTGCCACTCTGCCCAGACTGTAGCTGCATCTAACCATCTGGTTACCCTTCTAAATCTTCCTTGATCTGCTCATAGACCAAGACCAAGACAGGTATGGACTTTAGTCAGGGCAGCTTCCAGCAGAAGGAAACAGGAACCTTTGCCTGATTCATCTGGCCCCACCGTGAGAACCAACAGCAGTCAGAGGTTAGAAGATGGCTGTAAGCGTGCTATTGGCTCACATGGGATGACCTCCCAAGGGCTGTGTAGCCACTGCAGCAAAGCCTCGGGCAGGTCCGTTTAGTCCTGGCTGTGGTCCATGTGACTTGGGCAGACATATGAGCAGACTACATATGGCGCCCCAAGTGACCTCTAGCACAGGAAGGACTTGGAGAACAGAGCACAGCCTAAAGAGAGCGCTGCATGGCCCTGCCGTGTTCCATGTGCACCCCCAGGCCTCACAATGTAACCTTCATTTTCAGACAGTTCTCTCTCTTCAGGTCTTTAACCACACACACGCATGCACCATGCACCAACAGGACAAGACACTCACACACACTTTTCAGGCACGCTTCTCCCCTGACACAGCAAGTTCCTACAACTGTCCCCCTCTGCTTCACCTCCACACTCCTCATCCCTCCAGTCAATGGGCACAACTGTGGTCACATTATCTGTATCCCTGCAATCTGCCTCAGTAGCCGCTGGCACCCTTTAGGACAGGGACGGTAGTTCTTCAGACACCTGTCCAAATGTCCAATGAAGGAGAAACAGTCCTTTCTGGACAGACTGTCTGAGGTCACTCCAACTGGAAAGGCTTCATGGCCAAGCCTTCAGTAAGGCCCTGCAGGCCCTACCGGCCATCTTCCCAGACAGATTCCCACAGGCTCCCATTAGGCTCATAAAGGAACTTAGCCGGGTGAGGCCAGTGCCCCAGGCGGAGGGGGAGTGGATGGGCTGAATCCCTGGGATGCCTCCCTGAGTGGGGTCAAGTCACAGAGAAGACACAGGCGACCCTGGTGTTGACATGGAGGTGACACAGAGGCAAGACTGGAAGACAATCAAGGGCTGCTCATGTAAGTGTACTTCATGCCCATTGCCTTCTTACCCTCATGGCAACCTGAGTGCAGACATCCTTCCCACTCCTGCAGCCCTTGGCCTGACTGTACTAGGCACACTAAAGAACCAGGGAGACTCCTGGGCTTCTTCCACAACTAATACAGCTCGGGCTTAGTGGCGCCAGGGTTCTGAGGCAGGACAGGGTCTGGGCCCTGAGCACCATGTTTCATGAACAAATCACAGAGCTGGGAAGTTTTATTCCCTTTGTTAATTCCAATTCACCAGGGCCAGCACCCCTGTGGGTGATAATCATGGGCTTGGGTGCAGCCTCAGCATCAAACCACAAGAACCCAGTCCTGTGACCCGGTCTCTGGAGCTCTTGTCTCTGGTGTGGCCTTGTCTACAAGCCGAGGAGCAGCTGCACAAAGGAAATAGTGCCGTGGTTTGTGGACTCTGTACAGATATCAACGAGGATGGATCCCACCACTGCACTCTCCTGCCTGTATCTGGAGGAGCGCTCCGGCCCCTGCCTGAGCCACCTGGACTGCGGCCGGGACAGTCAGAGCTACCCCTTCTAAACGGGCATGCTACTGCTCTGCTTCTGAGCCTTGCTCATCCCTGGACAGCTGCCTGGTCCATGTGTGGTAACTAGAGCATTGAGATGGCTGTTCTTCTGGGATTCTGATGACCTCTAACTAAAACCCAGCAGCTGAGTACACCTGTGAGGAAATTTTCTTAATTAAGTCATTTAAAGCAAAAAAGCCCACCTTTAATCCAGATCTCTTGAGGTGGGAAGATCCACCTTTAATCTGGGCTGCACCTTCGGCTGGTAGCCTGTATGAAGGACATGGAAGAAGGAAGCTTGCTCTCGTTGCTTGCTTTCTCTTGATCTTGCCGGCAAGTCCATTCCTTCCCTGACATTAGAGCCTACTTCTTCCGAATTCCAGATCAATGAAGACCAGCTGAGACACCAGCCTTGTGAACTGAACAACTACTGGACTCTTGGGTTCTCCATCAGTAGACAGCCACCGTTGGACTAGCTGGACCACAGCCTGTGAGCCACTCTAATAAATCCCATAAGTGGATATTCATTCTATCAGTGCTGTTCCTCTGGAGACCCCTGACTAATGCAAGCACCTTCTATCACATGGATGGGAAGATTGTGTGTGGATGCAGAGGCAGGTGGACCTCTATGAGTTCAAGGTCAGCCTGGTCTACAGATCTGTCTACCTCTATCTTCTGAGTGATAGAATTAAAGGCACATGCCCACCATACCTGACTATAACTATAGTTTAATTTTATAGTTTAAAAATTACTTAAAGAATAATGTTGGAAAATTTGGCTGCTTTGAAATTACTATGAAATGCTAGTATTCAAGACAGTACAAGAGAGATATGGATTAGTGAACCCATTCAGAATGTCAGAATGAGACCAGGGAATAAAAAAGCCCAGACTGCCTCCCTAGGAGAGAAATAACTAGAACCATACACCTGTAAGACAAAGCAGAGCCTTTACCTTCGCTAATTCCCCTCCATGTAAAAAATTAATCAAAAGTGGATCATAACCTGCATACTACAGCGAAAAGTATAAAATTTCTATGTTTCAGAAATAGCTGCCAAGCAGTAATGGCACACATCTTTAATCCCAGCACTTGAAAGGCAGAGGTAGGTGGATCTATGTGAATTTGAGGCCAGCCTAGTCTACAGAATGAGTTCCAGGAGAGGCTCCAAAGCTACACAGAGAAACCGTGTCTCAAAAAAAAACGAAAGAATAAAACAAACAAACAAACAAATAGTTAAATCTGGAAAGCTGCCTGTAGAAGAATAAAAATAGATCCATATCTCTAGCACCCTGCACAAAATTCCAATCCAACTGCTTCAAGGACATCAGCATAAGGCCAGACACCCTGGATCTTATAGAAGAGAAGGTAGGGAATAGGCTTGAACTCGTTGGCACAGGAAAAGACTTTCTGAACAGAACACCATTAGCACAGGCACTAAGATCAACAATTAATAAATGGGACCTTGTGAACTGAAAAGCTTCTATACGGCAAAGGACACCATCATTCAGACAAAGTGGCAGGTTACAGAATGGGAAAAGGTTTCTACCAACTTCACATCCACTAGAGGGCTAATGTCTACAATATATAAGTATTCAAAAAGCTGGTCATCAAGAAAATAAATAACTCAGTTAAAAGATAAAAAGTTTCTGGAAGCAAAGGACACCATCAATCAAGCAAACAGATGGCCTACAGAATGGAAAAAGGTCTTCACCAGCTGTACATATGTCAGGGTTAGTATTAGGAAATCCTGACGGTAAGGCCCTATTGCTGAAGACATCACACACATATATCATCAAACAGAGAAATGAAGCTGGTGTTCAACTAGAAGCTTCACTGCTACTGACGAGTGTGTTTATAGTGCTAGAAGGTAATATACTTAATCCCTAAGGAGAAGCGTAATCATCAGTCTCACCCAGCTACAGATCCTAAAAGCTATACCACTGGGGCCATACTGGCACAAATGTTATAGAAGAAACCAACCAGCTTTTGATGGGCTATAAGGTCAGCTCCATGAGATAGGACCCATACCCAAGATGGTTAGTGAGGCCAAGAACTTGAGGCTAGATAGGTCATGGGCCCTAAGGAATCTACTGCAATTATTCTGCTAAATGAACAACACAACAATAAACAACTCCTAATCACACATAGCTAAACCCCGTAGACTGATGCCCTTCTCAACCCAAGTGGAGAAGCTTCTTCTTAGAGTAGACAGTAATTAACATAGAGACCTAAAAACAGAAAATGTGCAGAGACAGAGACCTTTGAGCACTCAATGGGATGTCTTTATCCAACTCCTCCTTTCAAGACTCAGGGATCTACACTGAAGAAGAAGATGAAAGATTTTAAGACCCAGAGGTGGTAGACAACTTCAAAGAAACGGTGTCTCCAAGACATGACAGGGCCAATGCACAGATGAACTCACAGAGACTGTGACAGCATCCTTGTACTAGCTAGTTTTATACTAATTTGACAAAAACTATGGCCATCTGAGAGGAAGAAACCTCAGTTGAGAAAATGCCTCCACAGGATCAGATGTAGGCAAGCCTTTAGAGCATTTTCTTAACTAGTGATTGATGAGGAAGGGCCCAGGCCACTGTAGGTGGTATGACCTCTGGTACCTGAGTTCTGTAAGAAATCAGGCTGAGCCGGGCAGTGGTGGCGCATGCCTTTAATCCCAGCACTCGGGAGGCAGAGGCAGGTGGATCTCTGTGAGTTCGAGACCAGCCTGGTCTAC
>NC_022014.1:38718553-38731737 GCF_000317375.1 Microtus ochrogaster
GGTGAGCATCTGACCAGAGGCGTGCAGAAGAGAGGGACAAGGCAAATGCGGTGAGCATCTGACCAGAGGCGTGCAGAGGGGAGGGACAAGGCAAATGCGGTGAGCATCTGACCAGAGGCGTGCAGAAGAGAGGGACGTTGCTAACTGCATTGGTTACTTTGCTTGTCAGTGCAGTGAAGAACCTGGAAGAACAAACTTAGGAAGAAAGGATCGGTTCTGGCTCATGGTTTGAGGACACACAATCTATTATGGCAGGGAAGGCATGGGAAAGCTTGCTCACATCTGGGAAATAGAGATACAAGAATCTCAGGTTGGAAGCGGGCTTTCCAGCCCATAAACCTGCCCCCAGTAACCCACATTCACCAGCCAGACCCCATCTCTTAAAGGCTCCACAACTTCTCACAACGGCACCACAAACCAGGGGCTAAGCGGTCACATGAGTCTATGGAGGGTGTTTCACATTCAAACCATACTACAAGTCAAGGACAGCATAAAACACAGAAGGGTGGGGGCTCCTCAAATGGAAAGAGCCAGGCAGGCTGTGGGGCTAGGCTTTTTATAGGGAAGAAATTAGCATGGGGCTGAACATGATCCATTAGTGAGGTCTCATTAGTTCTTCAAAGAAATTCAAAGGGGCAGCAATAAGAGAAGCAGAAAGATGCCAGACATGTTTCAGAAACAGAATCCACAGGAAACAGGATCCATTTTACATGGAGGGCCAGAGGAAGGCCGGGGAAGAGCACACTGCTAGTAGAGCCGGTATACAGCACGAGGCACAGCATGAGCAATGGAAACCAGGAACCGCAGCTAAACTGAACTTTTACAGACTTTCTCATCATCGCTCCCTACGCAAAACTGTAGAGCAACTGCAGCAAAGGTACGCATAACTGCATGAGGTACTGGAATCACCTGGGGATGGCTTCAGTACTCAAGGACGGGGAGGTGTATAAATACCACCAGAGTTTCTATAAAGGGACTCAAGTGTCTGTAGATTCTGACAGCCACCAGGGTGCCTGTACTGGCCAGTCATCCAACCACTTGACCTTAGTGGCTCAAGTTTAGGGGTCTAGCAGAACCACCTGGCAAGTTGGCTGAGACCACAGTGCCACTCCCAGAGTTTCTAACTCTAAAGGTCAATGTTACTGAAATGTCCATTTCTAACCAGTCCCTACTTGGTCCAGAACCTCCTTTGTGGATTGGTGCCCTGATATGAAGAGAGGACCCAGCCTTCGCTCCTCATTCCACCCCCAGGAGCTGTGCTTGAACACCCACACCCTTGGCTAAAATGAGCTTAGCCTTGAAAGTTCAAAGGGGTCTGGATGACCACCAGCTGACCCAGCAACTGCCCACATAACCCACAGTAACTGCCTGAGTGTGGGCTCTTCCTGGAGCAGGGCACACAAACAGCTCCAGGCGAGGACAGCAGGTGTGGGAAAAGAGGAAGATAGAGACGCTCAGAAGCCCTCAGCATGAAGATGGGAGGCCAGCCTCCTGAGTACATAGCAGCATCTGAGAAACCGCAAGGTGTGGGGTCCAGTCCTCCCTGCAGAGTGCAGCCTGCAGCTTCTAATGTGCGGAGAGCTCCCCACTGATAACACTCTGCTTCTCTCATTAGACAAAGGAGCTCACAGAAAAAAAATTCACATTTCCTTGCTTAGATGTTCTTTCTGATTTGTTTTGTTTTGTTTGGGGGGGGGGCATAACAATTTCACTGTAGCCCAAACTGGCCTCAAATTTACTATGTAGCACAGGCAGGCCCGGATTAGCAATCCCCCTGTCTCAGCCTACTGAGTGTTGGGATTACAGTTTAGCCCACCACGCCAGCTCTTGGTCAGACTTTTCACATAAGCCTGAGGATGGCGCTAAGTGGCAGAGCGCTTGCCTGGCAGGCAGGATGCTGAGTTCCAGTCCCAGAACCACGGGAGTGAGTGTGGGAATGGATGAGAGAACTCGTTCACGCAGGGATGTCCTTGAGCTTCTGACCCCTCCCTAAACATGCTTCTCTCCTTCATCCCTGCTTTACCAGACTTTCCTGGACCAGGCATATCTGATAAGTGTGACAGGTACCCTTCCCACCTAGCTTGTCACACATCCATCCAGCACATGAGACAGAGCCTCCGGCTGGTACAAAGAGGCAGGGAGCACCATGACGGGGCCCTGTGCCACACAGCAGCCCTCGCCTGGGATAGACTCCTTACCTTCTCATAGGGACAGTACTTGATCATCTTGATGGGACTTGTGCAGATGAAGACATCGGTGCTGCCGGGAGAGAAAGGACAGTGAGCCGTAGGGTTATCTCCACATCACCGTGCACTGCCCACCTCTGCTAGCGGAGCCCTGCCAGGGTCTAAGCCAGTACCTGTCACGGGAAAACCCACTGTTCTGATCTTCCCCACGAAAGGCTACAGCTTGTAATTCCTGCCTGATTCAAAGGTCCTGGGAAGCCACAGTGATACACCCTGATCAAAGGCAACAAACTCTGAGGTGGGCAATTTTAGAGGACTAGACCCAGAAGGTTAGCTGGGTTAATGCATACTCTAGTTGAGTAAGAAAACGGGAGAGAAAGAAGCATTGGTAACAGGCACAGCACTGAAAGGATGCAGAGGGCTGGGGGCTCAATGGTAGAAAAGATGTGTCACAAGGCCTTGGGTTTCTTCTTCTGCACCAGAAAGGGAGGAGGGAGAAAATAAAGGGAAAAATACTGCAGACCCCATAGACAGATGGAAGAGAACTGCACCCCCAGTTGGTTGAAAGAAAACTACCCTCCATCACCTGCTACCTCCATCACCTGCTACCCTCCATCACCTGGCTATAACTGTCAGGTGATGGAGGAGGAAGAGAGCCAGGCTCCACTGAGACAAGCTCTCCTGCCCTGTGGCCTCACAGGGTAGGGGACACGGGCTTTGCATGATAAATGCACCATCACAGCTCTGGGTTGCTGATCCTGGCCAAAAAGGGCTTCCCAGGTGCTTGTTCCTCCTCACACCTACAGACTGGATGCCCAACCAGCAACATTATCCTGTCCCAAAGAGTCACAGCATTGTGTTCTGCTCTGGCACCTGTATGTGCTGGCCCATCAAGTCAGGAAGAGTATTGTTTCTCCAACTCTCTTTGGCAAATTAGTCCCTGGGGAGTTCTGTGGAAGCCTGTCTGGTGGCCTCTGGGGGTTTTGCTTGTTCCTGCTCAGTGTTCAGGAAAACATCGGGTGCAGAGACGACACTGTTGGCAGGGTGACAGTATCTGCCCAGCCTCTCTGAAAGCTGCCTCACCGGAGGTCCAGCTGTAGACAAGCTTTTCCTCACACCCCCAAGCCTCAGTGGGAAGGAAGACAAGCTGCCTTCCCCTTCTTCACTGCTCCTCCCAGCGCCTTACTGCTGAGGTCCGGGCCACGCAGCCATCTCCCCGTCCCGCCCTGCTGCCACCACATGCTCACTACTCCAGAGCTTAGAATGACTTGTTCAACTCTCAGTCCCAAGCTTTGCCTACACTCAACTCTTTAACCGCGATACAGACAGCCTGGTCAATTCTAACTCCTCCATCCAAACTAACCCTTTATGTGGGGAGGAGGCACAGACAGACTCTTTTTATTGTCCTGACTCACTTTGATTTCCTGTGCTCATATAATCCCTCTGACTTCTGAGTAGATGGGTCTACACAAGGCACCATCTGGCTCAAACTGGTTGGTTTTAAGCAGTTTTACTGAGATACAGCTGACATGCAAGCATGCATGTGATACACATACATACAGGTAAACACACAAAATATAAAAAGTTTTGAAAACTGCACTTATTAAAAAAGAAATTTTTGGTAAATTGTAGGATATGAATGCCACAAAGAGGGATCACCGTGGTCAAGGGCGGAAGACACCCTCCCCACCAAGCTGTATTCTCCACTACAGATTGCTTTTGTATGTCCTAGAACTTCATCTGGAGTTTGCTTTCCTGTCTGGCTTCTTGCACTCAGTCAATAATTCAGTCACACTGCTAAATGAACATATTAGCAGTTTGTATCTATTTTTAATATTTATTTATTTATTATGTATACAATATTTTGTCTGTGTGTAATCCTGCAGGCCAGCAGAGGGCACCCCATTACAGTCGGTTGTGAGCCATCATGTGGTTGCTGGGAATTGAACTCGGGACCTTTGGAAGAGCAGGCAATGCTCTTAACCTCTGAACCATCTCTCCAGCCCCAGTTTGTATATTATTATTATTATTAAAAATTTCCGCCTCCTCCCCATCTCCCACTTCCCTTCCCCTCCCCCTCCCTCTCCAGTCCAAAGAGCAGTCAGGGTTCCCTGCCCTGTGGGAAGTCCTAGGTCCTCCCCCCTCCATCCAGGTCCAGGAAGATGCGCATCTAAACAGACTAGGCTCCCTCAAAGCTAGTACATGCAGTAGGATCAAAACCCAGTGCCATTGTCCTTGACTTCTCAGTCAGCCCTCACTGTCCACCACGTTCCGAGAGAGTCCAATTTGATCCCATGCTTTTTCAGTTCCTGTCGAGCTGGCCTTGGTGAGCTCCCATTAGATCAGCCCCACCGTCTCAGTGGATGGGCGCACCTAGTTTGTATCTTTTTAAAAGTCAAACTGATTTTAACATTTTTTTGTTTTATTTTAGGGTTTGTTGTTGTTTGTTTTATATGGTTTGTGAGGCAGGGTCTCACCATGTAGTCCTGGCTGACCAGGAGCTTGTTATATAAACCAGACTGGCCTTGAACTCAACAGAAATCCGCCAATCTCTGCCTCTTGAGGCTGAGGTTATGGTGTGTATCACTACTCCTAGCCTGATTTTAAGTTGTACTGAGATATAATCCATAGAATATAATATTTATCCATTTAAAGTATATAATTAACTACATTTTAGTGTATGTGAAGGGTTTTACTAACACAACTGCAACTTAACTTTTAGAATATTTCTAGTACCTACAGAAGAAACCCTATTAAGCAATCAGTACCCATTCCGACCTCCTCTGACCCCGGGTGGTAACAGATCTGCATTTTGTCAGATTTGGATTTACACATTTACTGTGTGGGGGACACACATGTGGAGGTCAGAGGATAATTTACCAGAATAGGTTTGTTCCTTCTACTGTGTGGATTCTGAGGTTAAACTCAAACGTGGCAGCAAACCATCCCCACCAGCCTCATACTAGAATTTGGAAGTGGAGAGTAATAGAGGCACTTATATACAGCACAATGAAGACCGTATCACATTGATGTCATCCAGTTTGTTACATGTAAAGAAATATCATGGGCAAATCTCAAAGTAAACCCTTATATTTTGGGTCAATTTACTTTAAACTGGGTGCCAAGACAATTAATTTAATGGGAGAAATAATAGGCTTCTCAACAAAAGGAGCTGGGCTTATTAGATACTCACACACAAAAGTAGTTCTTCCGGACTCACAGCGCATAGAGAAGAGCTGGGCATGGTGGTGTGTGCCTTTGATCCCAGCCCTCAGAAGGCAGAGGCAGGTGGATCTCCATTTGTTCAAGGTCAGTCTGGTCTACACAGCAGGCTCCTTGCCAGTCAGAGCTACTAGTGAGAACCTATCTGGGGAAAAAAAAAAAAGGGACCAGAGGAACTGGGGCATAACCAGAGCATCCACTTAGTCTGGTGGTTTGAATTACAATTACAATGGCCCCACAGGCACACACATTTGAATGTCTGGTTCCTAGCTGGTGGACTGTTTATTAAAGTTCAGGAGGTGTGGCCTTGCTGGAGGAGGTGTGGCCTTGCTGGAGGAGGTGTATCACTGGGAGTGCCTCTGAGGTTTCAAAAGCCCACACCAGGGCAAATTTCAATCTCTCTGCCTCCATCCTGAAGAAAACATATAAACTCTCAACTACTGCTCCAGTGTCCTGCCTGCCTGCCTGCCGCCATGCTCCCCACCACGATGATATGGATTCACCCTCTGGAACTTTAAGCAATATCCTAATTGAATGCTTTTTTTTATAAGTTACCATGGTTATGGTGTCTCTTCACAGCAATAGAAAAGTAACTATGATACCTAGCATGCACAAAACCCTTGGTTCAATCCTCAGCACCACAAAGATAGATAGATAGATAGATAGATAGATAGATAGATAGATAGATAGATAGATAGATAGATAGATAGATGGATAGATGGATAGATGGATAGATGGATAGATGGATAGATGGATAGATGGATAGATGGATAGATGGATGGATGGATGGATGGATGGATGGATGGATGGATGGATGGATGGATGGATGGATGGACGGACAGACGGACGGACAGACAGACAGCCTCAGCACCACAAAGATAGACAGACAGACAGACAGATTAGATAGAAAGATAGGCAGGATCATGATCTGAAAGTAAGACCCAAAGTTAAGGGGCTAGAGAGAAGGCTTGGCAGTTAAAAACACCAGTTGCTTTTCCAGAGGATCCGGGTTTATTCCCAGCACTGGCTCAGAACCATCTGTGACTCCAGTTCCAAGGAATCTGACACCTTCATCTGCTGTCTACAGGCACCAAACATGCATGTGGGGCACAGACACGCATGCAGATGAAACACCATACACCTAAAATAAAATGATTTGTTTAAGAGCTAAAGTTAAAATCTTAAAGAAAACACAGGAAAAAGAAAAGCCACAATGAGAGACCCACAGTCACAGCCACCACCAGGACAGCAAAAAAAATAAGAGACAGTAATGAGTGTTGATAAACACATCAAGAAACTGCAGTCTTCCTGAAATTAATGGCAAATAGCCTGGTGGGTCTTTAAAACATTAAATATAATTATCCTATGACCTAGAAGTTTTACTCTGATTATGCCCCAAAGAAGTAACAGCAAGTGTTCAAATGTTCAAACAAATGCTAACACTAATGTCCACAGCAGCAATATTCACAGAGTCAGAAGGTGAAAACAGTCCAAACATCCACCAGCTAATGAATGGACACACAAAATGCAGTCTGTCTATACAATGGGAACTATTCGGTTGTCAAAAGCGTAAGTGTTCGATTGGGGGTGTAACTCAATGGTTACAGCACTCGCCTGTCATACAAAATGCCCTGAATTGCCCCCTCCCCAACCCCCGTCACACACTCGCAAGATTAAAACGGTGAGCCTTGGCAGCTACTACAAAACTGATAAACCTTAAAATCATTAAGAAGCCAGACCACACACTAGATGGCAGCACTTATATGAACTGTCTGTAACAGGCAAAGGCCGGGAGGCAGAAAGTGGATTAGTGGCTTTTGAGGAACCATAGAAGGGCAGGAATGAGCAGTGTGCTAATGTGTTTGACATTTTCTTTTAGGGGGTGAAGAAAAATCTGAAATTGACAGTAGCAATGGCTCCATGACTTTGTAAGTGTTCTAAAAGCCACTGAACTGTACGTTTGAAATGGGGAAGCCACACGATCTGGAGTTCGTCAATAAGGCTGTAAAAGCTCTCAGGGACGCACACTGTCCACAGCTCCAATAGGCTCCAGAGGACGGTAGGGGGTGGGTGCTGAGTGAGGGCTCCACCACACACAAGCTCTCGGTTCGCCAGAACAAGATGACACCCTGTCCTTTCTGAACCCCCTTTTCCAGGTGAGGCCTGCTGCTCCCCCTTTGTTCAGCACTTGACAATTGAATAGGCTCTTCCGCCCTGTGTGGCTACTTCACAATGGCAAGCCAGACTTCCTGGTGGGCAAAGCCCATGCTGGTGCCCACAGCATGTGCCTGCAAGGTCTTTTGCCAGGGTCAGCAATGACAACGCAATGGGCCTCTGTAGGGCCGAGGAGAGAAAGGCAAAACAGCAAGCTAAAGATAGAGTCCCAAGGCAGGAAGGCATACTTACTTCTGCAGGTTGGCCATCTGCTTCACAGCTTCCACGGCTCCTGGCAGAGGCTCGAGTTCAAAAAAGAAATCCTTTGACTCCCAGATGCTGACGGCTTTCTCCTAAGAAGTCAAAAAAGCAAGTCACCTCCAGGTCCCCACTGTCCCACCACCCTCCTCTTGGAAACACACACAGCTGGGCAGGGCTGCTACTAGGTGGGAAGGGGGTTCAAGGCTCCCTACACTCACCGCAGACCCCATGTCCTGGGGGAATCACAAGGAGTTGGCCTGTGCTTGGATCCCCCCTCTCAGAAAGGATGTGACTTCTCTTAGGACACAGCAGAGACAAACTAAGGTGTCAGTTCGGGGAGAGCCACCTGGTGTTCTTAGGTTGAGGACAGTCTTCAGTACACGTGCGCTAGGCTTGCCTAGCACAGCCAGCATACTGCGCACAGCACACAGCACACAGCAGGGGCCGAAGGAATGCATGCATGGTCACAATGAAAGAGCCACTAGAGTTGGAAGCTGAAGGAACTCAGAGATCCCGAAGTGTACCATGGTCCTCAAGGATAGAAACACGGTAAGCTGAGAAACGGAGAGCTAGGAGGGCCCCAGGTGCTTCATCACACCGATCAGAACAGCTGTGCTCTCACCTGGCTTATGTGCTAGGAACCAAGACATTATTTTATTTTATTGAGATAGGATCTCTCTGTGTAGCTCTGACTGTCCTGGAACTCTCTATGGAGATTAAACTGGCCTTGAACTCAGATATCCACCCGCCTCTGCCTCCCAAAAAGGGATTTTGTTGCTTATAAATTTGAAAGCCAAAATCCAGACCCTGTGCCAGACCTAATGGCCCATGCTAGTCCCATTACTTGAGAGGTCAGGCCAGGCAACAAAATAAAACCCTGTCTCAGAAAGAAATACAAACCCTCTTTTTAGCTATAGTAAAACTGATGCCATACAGCAAAACAGTGGCTGAGTAAGGATCCCCTTTCTACCATGTATGAGTAGGTCAGAGCTCATGTTCCCAGAGTGCTGGCCAGATCTCCCCTAGGGCCAGGCGAGGGGGAAGTAAGACATCTCAGCCTCCGAGAGCGGAGCATCTCAGTGTTATCCATGTGTGTGGCACAGGAACACCAATGCCTGGTTAAAGAGCACCCATCCCCTTGTCAACGACACGGGCTGAGCAAGCACACTGATACTGAGACATATTCTCAAGTTCCACCCTTACAGCCTATAAGGACCAAAGATTGCTGGTCCACAATTTAAAAAAAGCATGATTTCCTTCAAGGCCACTTCGGGGTAATGCCATCAGGACTTGAACTCACATATGGAGTCAGTATGACCCTTGCTGTGGGCCAACACTGGGCTGGTCACCACTCTCAAAGAGCTTCTCACCAAGAACACAAAGACAAGACCCATCTCTTCCTCCCAAAGTCCTGGTGAGACAGGACAGACACGGGGTTCCAACACCAAGCCTGTAGTTGGCCTCCCAGCTCCCTGGGAAGCACTGATAGAGGCAGTGCCCTCTCTTGGGCTCAGTTCTCTGTCCTAACAACAGAGAAGTCTAAGACAGCTAAAATGAGCTTTTCTTTCCACCTCAGCCTGCTTTCCTTCCAAGAGTACTGTGAAACCGAAAGGAATAAAGACAAAGGTACTCCTTGACTCTTTGGAGCCACGGAGTCTACATCCATGGATTCAAAGAACCACAGACAAAAATACTAGGGGGAGTTACTATGTACTGAACGCTCAGAGGGCTTTTACTATGTCATTACTCCCAGTATTGCATTCAGTATTTAAAACCATCTCCATGGCATTTACACTGCACTCATATTATGTCTCCTACAGCAGGGCTGACCTATATAGGACTATACAGGTCATACACAATACATGCTATTTTACACAAAGGGCCTGAGCATCTATAGACTTTGGTACCATGGGGATCCTGGAATGGGTTTTCCCAATACCAAGGGGTAAGAACACAAAGTAAAAATGAGTGCAGCCATTATACCTAGACTGTTAGGTTTAACCACTGATACTTCAGACAACTAGGTCACAAGCAGGCTTGGGGGGGGATCCTTCAGTGAGCTGAGGCTTGGAAAAGGAATGAGGTGGAAATCAATGATTCCTCCCATCCCCTCCTTCTTCCCTGTGCTCTCTCACTTTGCACTTAGAAGATGGGAATTGGTCCCTTTGGGCCTGGAGTAGCTATACAAAGAGCTATTGAGCCGCTGCACCATTTCCTTGTTTTACGGTGCTGTTGATGAAACCCAGGGCCTCATGCAGCCTATGCAATTGCGGCCACTATGCTAAAACCGCTAAGTCTTTGTTGCAGTCTTCTTCTTGATGGTACTGGTTTAGAGCAAGACTGCTTGCAGAGTCTGGGTAGATCTTATTTTATCCCATTAATGTATTCCCGGGGCTGGAGAGATGGCTCAGTAGTTCAGAGCACTTGTTCTTGCACAGGACCTACGTTCAGTCACCAGCACCTCCATGGTGGCTCACAAACATCTGCAAGGAACTCCAGTTCCAAGGCTCTGATACCTTCTTCTGACCTTCGTAAACCAGAACTGCACATAGCACACATGTATGCAGACGAAACACTCGCACACATCAAACTAAACAAATAAATCAATAAATTTAATGCAATCTCATAAGGAAATTGTGTCCCCCAAATTTGAGCACTGGTCAGTCATCTACAAGTGCAAGGCAGTAACTGATTGCTGAGGCTACAGAGGTGACCCAGGTGATTGTTTCCTTTGCCTTAAAGCTTTTCATAGTTCTCAGCACTGGGAGATGTCAGCTGCCTGGGAGCTCTGTGGAAGTTGTCTGCAGAAATACCATCTGAGAATGAACGAAATGATGTCCCACGTCCCCTTCCAGTACCTCAATAAACCAAGTTATTGTAGAGGTGCTTGATTTATTATGTAGCGGTCTGGGATTTGGGGGGAGAGTTGCAGGGCTGGGAAGGAACCCTCGCATCTTACACTTGCTAGGCAATCCTCTACCACTGGGCTGTGCACCTTGATGAAATTAAAAGAGAAAGCACAACAGGGAACAGGACATTAGAGTGGGGGAAAAAAGAAACACGTGCGGCAGGCGGGCAGGATGCTGAGTTGGAATCCCACTTGCACGCCTTGCTATCCTCTGACGTGGGAACAGGTTTTTCTTGTGGACCATGCAGGGGTTGGAGAAAGTCCAGAGTGAATGCGTGTTGCTGACAGAGGCAGAGCCATGAAGGAAAGGCAAAGCCTCCCACTGGGATGAGGCCCAGAGCACGGGAAAGCCTTTGACAGTGTGTGCAGAAAATGTCCACCCCAGCTTTCTCCCCTGGATGTTTGCCACAAGCAGACTGCTCCCCTGCAGATGACTCCTACCTAGGTGAACTAAACCTGTCTCCCAGACCCAGCTGTCCACCACAAGCCATGCCCCCTTGTTCACCTGTATGCACCCGCCTTTCTGTCCAACTCTGTACAATGAATGCCCTGAACTTCCAGGGGTGCTGAGGCTTCTCCAGCAAAGAGCAGTTAGGCTGTACCCAGCTTTCTGTCTGTGTGTCTTTTCCTTCATTACCTTACTGACATCACAGTCCCTGGAGAATGTGAAAAACTAGGTGTTACTAACCTGGTATATATCACCTTCTCACCATCCACTCCTCTAGCCGTGGCCTCTGGGCAGCCAACTGAAAGATGGCTCTCATTCTCTAAGGTAAATGCTGGGCAAATTCCCCTGTTCCTTTCATAGAGTAGTTTAAGTCTCCAAATTACATTCTCTCTACCAAAAAGCCTGGGTAGCTGTCTAGCCATGGGGAGGGGGTTGCCCAGGGGCCTTATACAGGTCAAGAGGGAAGTTGACTCTACCTAGACTCTGACTCCCCATGTGACACCCGGAAAGTCATACTCTCTAGCCACGGAATCACTGAAATATATGCTTCCACGGACTGGAGCGCAGGAGGAGGGTGAGGACACTGTCAAATTCGTGGGGAGAGAGAAATAGCCATGTCTGCGTAGGGGTACGGAGGCATAATGCTTAGTCTATTTTTTTTCCATGTAACAAATTATCTGAGGCCAAATACACCAAGAATTTAAAACCCAAGCCCAGCCTGGTGTTACAGGCTTGTGATCTCAGCTTCTTGGGAGGCTGAAGCAGGAGGATCAAAATTTCAAGGCCTGCCTAGGCTACAGAGTGAGTTAGTCCAAGGGCAGCCAGTAAAGTTAGTGAAAGCCAATGACAAAGACAAAAAAGTAAGAGGCTTGGAGATGTAGGTCACAGAGAGTTTGTCTAACCTTCAGGAGACTCTGGGTTCAATCTCCAATTCTAAAGGGAAGTGGGTAGAGAGGGTGGAGAGGGAGGGAGGGAAAGAAGGAGAGAGAATCCAGACAGATTTTTTAGGGCTAGAAGCCCAGGTGACCAGCCTGCAGCTGTTGAGCGGTGGGTCCCCTAGCGCCATGGCCCCGGTCCTCCCTGAAGCCCTGTAGTACAGAACGACCCGCCAGAGGTCATGGGGAAGTCGGGCTGGCTTGGGGCTGGACAGCTGCGGCCTCGGTTTCCCCTCCCGCGGGGCACGGCTGAGGGGTCTGCGGGTGCTCACGCTCAGCCCAGGCTGCAGACGTCCGTACTGCTCCGACACCCAGAAGCCGCGCCGGTCCTCCAGCGCCACGAAGGGCAGGTCCGGGAAGCGCGCGCGGAACTTCCGGAGGAAGCCGCCCTCGAAGTCCGCCAGCACGCCGTCCATGTCCACTAGCACCCGTAGGGCGCGGCTGCCCGCCCGGCTCCGCTCATTCCGGACCGGAGCGCCGCGGGGACGCGCGCAGCAACCGCGCAACCTGAGCATCGCCCCGCTTGCTAGTCGCCCTGGGTCGGCGGCAGACGCAGCCTTCGCCGGGGACACGGACGCGCAGGCTCCGGCCCAGAGCGAGGCCCGCGCGCAGCCCCGCCGCCCTTAAAGCGATACGCGCCCGGAGAAGGTGAGCGCAAACGCGGGTTGCTGCCCCCCTGGGACATCCAGCCCCAGGTTGCAGCGTTTGGGAGAGCCTGATTGGAGCAATCATCCAGCAGTAACTTTGGAGGATGGAGGAAGGAGCCCAGCACCTGAGAAAACTAGTCTGTGCCCTTAGGTATTTATTGAGCAGTTACTTCGTTGAGCTGTGGCCCCAACAGACAAGTTTCAGCCATCCTAAGGCCACACAAACAGATTGTGGACACAGGTTTTTAAACAACTGATCATTCTGAAGTATATAGCCAGGGAGGATTTCAAGTTAGGCACAGGTAAAGGCATATATGCCTTTTGTGCATGATCCTCTTGCTGGTTGTATGCAACCATGACCTTATAAAAGTTAAAGATATCAGAGGGTAAAAGGTAAACCTTCAAATCTCTCTTCTCTCTCTC